>NW_010239146.1:306-9134 GCF_000690775.1 Eurypyga helias | reverse complement strand
GTGCCCGTACCCGCGCCATGGCGGGGCCGGTCGGGTGCGCGGGCAGCCGCCGCTGCAGATCGGGGCGCAGCGGGGATGCCAGGGTTGCTCAGCGTGGCTTATGCATAGCTACCGATTTTTTAGAGAGGATTGAAAAATGCTTGTTTTCAAAATCGACCCCAAGTCCAGTGCTGTGCGGCGCTAGTTACAACATGCATATCGTTACCGGCAAGCAAGGGTTCTACTGTCCTGCCCTGGTTGTATCACTGAGTACGATCCAGTCCGCATGTAAACGTCAGAGACCTCCTGCGGCAAACAGTCCAAATACATCCTGGGGTCCATGAAGAGAAGCATGACCAGCACATTGCAGGGAGTTACTACTCCCTTTTTGACCCAGTGCAGGTGTACCTGCAACTTTTGGTCCTGTCCAGGCTCCTCAGTGAGGAAGGATGTGGAAGACCTGATTGGCGTCATGCAGACTGTGACCAGGATGGTCAAGAGTCCAGAGAATGTGGCCTTTGGGCAGAAGTGGCCAGAGAGGAAGCAAAATCCAGTAGTAATGTGTATTTGCCTGTGGGGTGGCTGCAGAGATGACAGAGCCATATTCTCCTTGCTGGCATCAGATGATATAACAAGGGGCAGTGGCCACAAATAGTGGCATGGAAGGCTTTGACTGGACATTAGGGAAATGTCCTCATCAGGAGGCTCATGCAGCCTGCAATAGGTGACCCAGACAGGCTGTGTGATCTCCATCCTTGGAGATTTCCAAGGCTTACCTAGACAAAGCCATGGCTCACCTGATTGGATGTTGTGACAATCTTGCTTCAGCTGGGCTGTTGGACTCAAGAACTCCAACCATGCCTTCATAGCAACATTTACATGTTTCTGTGGTAACTCACATGGCTGAAAGGGAGTTAGATCTTTGTCTCAGTGAATACATATGAACAAACTTGTACAGTAAAACTGGCAAGTAGTTATGCAAAAGCATAAAACCCTCAAGAGGGGTCTTGCAGTCCCTGTCTAAGCTGTTGTAGAAGCACCCACCTCCAGCTCAGCCACAGCCATGCTTGCCATGCTTGTGTTTGCCCATGGAGCCTATTGATCCAGTCCTTGACCCATGGGCCAATTTCCCAGCTTGACCTCAAGACCACAGACCTGCCTCTCACCATGGATCTCACCGGCCATCACTGGCCTATGACGGATGCTTGTTACTGCCACCAGATCTGATCCTGACTGATACAACTTCCCAGATTGACCTCAGGCTTGCCTTGTCTCCATGAATTTTTCTGCTGATCTGGGCTCTCGGTTGGATCTGGCTGCAGTCCCTGGCTCTACCCTGCTTGCCCCGTGTCAGGGTGGTGGGACAGGCATTGTCCATGCCCCATTTGCCGTGGTGTCCCTTCTGGCACCTGTCCCTTAGGAAGTAGCCAGCCCTCGCTCGCTGAAGAGCTCCTTGACCCCATTCAGTACGTGAGTGCTGGTGGCAGGGAGGACAGGAAGGTGCTGAGCTGGAGTGCAGTGCCCTGCAGCAGACAGATTGAGGTTGAGACGGCTGTGGAGCTGCACCATCGGTCAGCACAGTGGGCTGACAGGTGCTGGGGCATGACTGAGCTCAGAGAGTTGCCAGGGAGGGGTTGGGAACAGCTGTGGCTGGCAGTACAGCTGCAGATCAAACCATCAGTCGTGACACTGCTCGGCAGCAACCAACTATTACTGCTGTTTTGAGGGATACCTCCAAGATCAGACAGGACTCTGCAAGACTAGATATTCATTTTACAGCACAGGCAAGGCAAAATAAAGAATTACTGCATATCCTGCAATCAGTGTCAAAACTATGAATAGTGAGGTTTCCACTGAATTTCTGTCATCTGTCCTCATAGTCAAGGACCATCCTGTTCAGTTGCAAATGACATCATAAGCCCATCTCTACATCCAACCTATGTGTGAGAGAGATTCCTGTTTGCCATAGTTAACTTTGGCACTTGGTATCTGAAAGTTTTGGGTTTTTTTCTATCTTAGAAATAATTAAGCTGACTGAAAGCTGGCATGGCAGAGGAGAAGGAACCACCTCCAGAAAAGCCCCGTTACACAGCAAAAGTGCGCACCAAGTCCAGGGATCCCCAGTGAGCTTGTCACAAGGATTTTCTGTGTCCCAAGGCCCAGAACATGTGTGGCACCAGGTGTCACAGCTATGCCAGGGTTTGGAAATTTGGTGATGTTGAAGAACCACATGTTTAGGGGAGCAATAGTGAGTCAGGGATAAGAGGCGATTTCTTTATTTTCCTTGCCAAGAGGTTGGGATTTAAATGGAAATATCTGTAATGGTCTAGGATTAGTTTCGTATTTAAGAAGAGATTCAGTTTTTTTGTGTTGTCTGGAGAAGAATAGTACTGCCTCATCATTCACTGACCATTTCTGACCAAAAGTGATAATTAGTGATAAACTGAAAGTGGGCCCTTTAGGAACATATCCACCATATCCATCTACCAAACCCGAGTCTGTCAGATCATTTCTCCCACTGATTTCAGTAACAGTGTAAGACAGCCCCTTCAGCCCCCAACAGAACTGTCTTGTTGAACCATTATGCGGAGGACATGTGAATGTGTCCACATTTGTCGAGAGGATTCATGTTCCTCTGCTGTTACTTTTAACTGAATCTTTTCCTGAGCAGGTTATGAGAGGTGAAATTACTGCAGAGCAAGTCACATCAAAGTAAGAGACATCTTTGTAAATGGCTGCCATTGTTACATCTCCCCTGAGTAGGCTTTATTGTTCAAAATAACTGTTTTATTCTGTACATTAAACAACTGCTGGCAGCTCCAGGAAGAACAGCAGGCCATGTTCAGTATAACTACATTTTTCCCAACATTTACAGTCCCGTCCTGAAGCCCAGGAAAATTAAACTACTCCCTACAGGCACCCATAAGTGTATGGCTTTCCTATTCACAAGCACTCCAGTAAGGGACTACAAATGCTTAAAGGAAAGCTGGGGACCTACACTCAACATTTAATTCTCCTCTTACCAAATGCAGTTTGAAACATGGATTAGTGAGAGCAACAATCCAAACGTCCCTGCAGTTTCTCAGTAAGTTCCCATACAGTTGCATTTCCTTGCTGAGGCACTATGAACTACACCATACTCCCAGTCCAGGTTTTTTAAGCAGGCAGGATCTCACTGGAAAGCACTCCGTGACGTTTGTGGTGTAACCTCTGTCCTCAGATCTTCAGTCCCTTCCCCTCACCTCGTAAGGAGCAGTGTTCTGGCAATTAATCACTTTTCATGCTTTGTTTCCAGGTCCAGGACAGGCTTTGGAATGTATTTGCTAAGGGAGGGGAGGTATCTTGGGCTAGAAAACGGAAGTGTCAAGGATGAAAAAGTGACAGTGGTGTTAATAAGAGAAAAGAATTTAAGAGATAGCATGTCTTTCATTAGAGTAATTTATATGACAGGAACATAAAAGCAGAGAATCTTTGCAGGCACCCTAGCTCTTCTTCGTGTGGGAAACAAAATTACGTACTATTGTCCGTTTTTTCCAACCATAATAGCAGATCTTGGAAGAACAAAATTCAGCTGTGATGTACCCTATGACTTTTTCATTTGTCCAGTCACAAGCTACTGTGCAAACCTACACAGCCCACCTGGTTTCCATGCTGGGGCTGAGCTGCTGTTTGCCACACCGCGGGTGCTGGGCTGCAGGTCCGAAGTGGACACTGGAGCTTCTGGAGAGCCACTGGGAGAAACTGGTGGAGAGGCAGTGAGACAGCTGTGCAGGCAACACCACGCCTCTGCATGGGGTGGGGCAGGGCTGCAGCCAAGGGGAGGGGGCTGCTGGGGTAGCAACAAGCAGCTTCTCTTGGGCAATTGGAAGAGATGGCGTGGAGTGTTTGGCAACCCTGTAAACAAGCAAAGTTCAGTGACACAAGAGCTAGAGGCCTGTCTGTCTCCTGTGAGGGTGGGGCAGGAAGGAGGGGATTGGTTTACCAAATGTGGCATCTGAATCTGTCTCGTTCGTTCCTTCCCTAGTTCAAAGCAATTGAGGTGTAGTGTGCTTTAGAAATATAAAGTATTTTTAGTGTTTGGTGTTATTATTGCAAAGAAAATGTCGAGGCTGTTCACTTTAAAGCTTTACCAACTATCATGATCACTTCCTACAACCACAACCCTTCTGCTCCGTGGACAGAGGAGACTTTCTCTGTCTGAAGAGGGTCTCCAGCAATACTGCTTTCTCCCGTAAGAGGGAGACGAAGAATATTTAGTATTCGTGAGTACAATGTGCGCGCGCTACTTGTGTGCTGGTTTCAAGCAGGGACAAGCTGCTCTCCTACGGAGGGCTGGCCAGCCCACAGCTTCTCGTTTCATCCCATGATACATCAAGCTCAGTGGTCAGTTTGCAAGGCGTGGGTTTGCAGCAGTCTGCAAGGCGTGAAAGAAGTGACCTGGAAGAGGTGGGGAGTTCAGGCTTTTGGGGGCTAGGAGATAACTTTGACTGTTAGCTCTTCGTTCACTTCGTGGAGGGCTGTTAGCAGAGAAGCAGCGTCTTTTTTTAGGCTAAGTGGAGTGGATTGGGATTTTCTGTCTCCTGGCTCTTGAGCTTTTGGGCTCGGGGTGTTCCTCTCCGCTTTTGGGTTTGGGGTTTGGATTGGGTTTTTTTTCCTATGTTTGGATTTTGCTTGCTGTTTTGGATTCTGGCTGTCTTGGTCCATGAGTGGTGAGATCCTGTATCATATGTTCTATTTTTCTGTTAACTTATTAGCAGTAGTATTGTTAGTATTACTATAAATTTCATTTATATAATTAAATAGTTCTTATCTCAACTTTCACGAGCTTCCCTTGTTTTTCCTTCGACCCTTTTCCACTGAGAGAGGGGAGAGTGGCAGAGCGACTGGTGATACTCAGTTGCCAAATAAGGCTAAACCACAACAACTTGAAAATTAGTTCCTCAGTATTAGATTAAATATTTTCCCTCCTTATTCCTCTCTTGGGTCTGCTACTTAGCCCACAGAAGCCCGTCAGTTTGGCAACTTACCGTCAGTTTGGCAACTCCATCTGTAAAGGACAGAGGCTTTCAAATGCAAGTGCTGCAGGGATGGATCCAGCAGCCAAGGTGTGATATCAGGAGAATGAGGATGTTTCCCAAGAGCCTGTCCAGAGATATTACTGAAATATTACCATAGTCACCCATGCCAGTGACCCTGTCCATAATAGTGTTCATCCTTGTGGACACAGATGATCTGCCATGAATGACCATAGATTGGTTTTGATCATATCAAAACTGGTTAAGAGGCTCTGGGTGCACAGGTGAAGGGCTCAGGGGTTATGGTGTGTTCCTGGCCCCAGCACCCTGACTGCAATTCAGTTAGGGACATCTGGAGATAAACACATGGTTACATGGTTGAGATGGCCAAAAGGGCTTTGGTTTCAGTTGCCTTAACTGGTGGGTCATGTGCTATGTGGAGGGAAGGATGGAGCCCACCTTATTGAGAAGGGGAGGAGCCCCATGTTCACTGATTTACTAACTTCAGGAGATACGTCTGAAGTGTTCGATAGATTGACCTCCTTCCTGTTCTTATTATAATCCTGTATTAACAACCTTCTTCCTATCCCGTTAGTATCATAGAGCTCACCCAGACTGATCTTGTTTATGAACTGTCAGTTGCTTTCTTTAATTCTAGTTTGAAGTTCTTCTCAATTCCCAGAAATATTTTGGAACACCTCATTAAACAAGGCACTTGTATGCATGAGTACAACAAGGGGATGAACAACAGCCACCGTGAACTCATCAGGAACAAATGCTGAGAAACCAGTCTGATGTCCTGGTATAGCACAATTTTTTAGGCATAAAGGGAAAAACAGCAGATGTCATATACGTTGAGTTTAGGAAAGTTTTTAACACTGTCTGCCCTGACCCTTTCTTAAGAAGGTATGACCACACGGTGAGTGCAACACTGTTGAGATATTTGTACCTCAAGTGCTAATTATCAGTGGTTGTCAAACTGGAAGGACATATTGAAGGGATTTTTGCAGGGGTCCATTCTGATGCCACATCTTTTTAATTACTTCAGTTAACAGCCTGGATGACTAACACTCATGAATGCCTGATGAAAGCTGCCCAGGCTGTGAAGGACAGCAAAACCGATGGAATTCAGCACCATACTGACAAATGGGAGAAATGGGATGAAGCCTATACAGCAAAATTCAACAGGTGAAACTTTGAGCATTACCTTTATAAACAACGAGATACAAGTGTGGGAACAACTGGATTGATGCAGTTTTTCAAAACAGAGACCAAGGTGTAATGGAGAGTAAACTGAGCATCAGAAATGGAAAAGGCAAACACCACTCTGGAGTGTAGGAGCCAGGAGTGTAGCCTCCAAGCCAAGCTGGAGCTCGCTAGGGACACGGTACTTCAAAAAATGCAGATAAGAGAAAAAAAACTCAAAGGAGGTCAGTGAGGATTCTGGGGGGAACAGAAAACATGAATAAAGGCTGAATCAAGTTTATGTAGTCTGTAGAAGTGAAAGATGGAGTGAGGAGAAGAAGGGAAACATTACAGTCATCAAGCACCTTAGAGGTAATTTTTCAAAGAAGGCCATGGCAAACAGGGCAGGATATAAAGGATTTCAGCTCAGACAAAAGAAACCGTTAAGTTAGGCTTTCAGATAATGTCAGGGTAGAAGTGTGCCAAAACAGACAGCTGTGGGATGGCACAATCTCCATCACTGGAGGTCTTTAAGAACAGGCTTCATAAACATCTGTCAGGAAAGGTACTGTTAATCCTCACAGATTTTCAGACAGGGAAAGGAGGTGAGGATCATAAACAGTATGATTTTGTGTAATTGTAAGCAAACCACATGCAGGTGGCACAAAGAGAGGTGGAACCAGCTGTCAGTTTCTGCCAGCGTTTGCCAGAAGGCACTGTGTTTCTGTATCACAGCCTGCAAGATGCTGACTTTGCCCCTTCACTCTTTGGGAAGGCAGAAGAGAAGGCTTAAGCATGAGAGAGAAGAGAAAGGAAAGTTGTGGAACTGGGGGCAGGAATGTCTTTTGTGTCAGAACCTGGACTGTATCCCCACTCCCCAGGAGCTTAACTCTCAGCATTTAAGGCCAATCTGTTGGTAAGAGCAAGTAGTTTAATAAGCATCAGGTGGCTTTAGAGCACTTGGAACAAAAGCAGGAAGAAGCCTGGAGGAGGTGTGGTGGAGTGGAGGAACTACTCTACTTTTTTCCTTGGGAGCTGTTTTTAGCTGAAGTTTTTACTTTGGTTCCCACCTAAGCTATGTTATAGGTGTGTTGCTGCTGTACTTGGCCATGTCCTGGGGCCAAGAGCCAGACCCTGACCTGAGGACTTGATTTAACCTGCCTCATTGCAGTAGATTTGTCTGGAGTCTAGGCTGAACCTGGTTACTGGCATGGGGCCTGCCCTGCTCACCTTGCTCAGGGCTCCTGCTGCTGAGGCCACTGCCCATTCACCGTGTTATGCTTCACTCCTGTTACTCCTTCCCGCCAGAGCAGCTATGCTTGGTGCTCCCTGGCATTAGGCAGGTGAAGACACAGCTTTGTGCTAGGTGGTAAGGCCTTCCACATGGGAGGAGAGGGTAAGGGCACACCTTCACCCAGACACGTGTGCTTGTGCTGCCGCACGCCATGGGGTCTGTGGTCTTTGTTACAGGCTCTGCCAGGCACTAGCCCTGATGGTTACTGCCCACAGTGGCCACACAAACCACATGCAGGAAGGGCTGTTCTTGTGGGAAGTTCTGGGTGTGAGTGCTTCCTACTCCTCTCCAACCAAAGCAGTGGAGGGGATAGACTGTATGCAGCTTTGAGAGTCAGCAGTGTCCTCAGAGAGAGCAGATGCCAGGGTGGGACAGCATAGGGTAGCGGCCTAAATTCAAACCCAGCAAATAGGTTACTGGGATTTTGGCCCAAGCATGTGAGGAGGTGATGGTGTTCCCCAAGGCAAAGGAAAGCTGCATCCCTGACAAGATGACTTTGCTAGACTAGCAGGAGTTGGGAGGATAGAGCAGCAAGAGGGATATGGTCAGGACCTGCTCTGCTCCCTTCTTCCACCTCCTGACAATGGTGAGCTCTACTGGAAGGCAGGGTTTGGGCACAAGGCTGGGCTCCTTCTATGTCCCAGGGTCTATTTCTTGGGTCTCAGTCCATTTCCCCAACCCCACATGCAGCTGAGCAGGGAAACCAGACAACTCTGGGATGGGAGAAGGTGCTTTCCTAAGCTCAAAGCACAAGGGGAAAGAAATTTTGGCCTTAACACAAGGTGAGATAAATATGAGCTGAGCTGGGACAGAATGAAGGAAAAATGAAGGTCGTAAGGGGAGGCAGCTCCTGTACCAACCTCTTTCGCCCGCTGAATTCGCACTTACAATGGTTGGCAGCTTCTGGAGTCACATCCAGTGCCTGTTCAGGACTTGAGGTGTTTGCTCTATCACCGCCTTCATGAGAAGCATGGAGAAGCCTGGGCAAAGGAGAGCACATTTTTTTTCTAGCTCTTGAGTATCCAGCTCTTTCATAAGCAGATCCAAATTCATAAAGGAGGTCAGTATCATTTCTGTTACACAGGTGAGGAAACAAGGACTGTTCTAGGTGAAGGGACTTGCCCAAGATATGCAGCAGGCTGGAGGTAGCATACCATTTCACCAACATGAAGTTCTCCTGGCACATGCTGTCCCTACAACTAAGGCTGTAAGTTTGCTGGAGTTAAGAGGTAGGATCGGGAACAATATGCTAGAATGAAGAACAGTGGCTAAGGGAGGAAAGAAGATGTGGAGGAGATTGATGGTGGAAGAAAGGGGATGATGTCTTGGGTATCATGGAAGACACAGAAATTATG
>NW_010239146.1:0-291 GCF_000690775.1 Eurypyga helias | reverse complement strand
GAAAGACATGAGAAATTTGCAAGTAGCTGCTTGTGTGGGAGCGAAAGTCATGGGTGAAGATCTGATAAAACTGCTTGGACTAGCTGCTGGCCCTCAAGGGGCCTCCCCGAGCACGATGACGGGAAACAGAGGAGAGCAGATGGTCAGGCACCCCCAGTGAAGGGGAGTGCTGGTGCAAAGCTTGTGGGACTCGGTGCGTCCACACAGGGGTCCCGGGGAGAGGGGGAGCCGTGGCCCCATAGGGGCCGAGGGCGAAGGCAGCGGGCATTGCCCCTCCTGCCTGAGGAAGCA
>NW_010239145.1:43462-86917 GCF_000690775.1 Eurypyga helias | reverse complement strand
CTATGATTCTATGATAAAACCCTGTCAAACAGATGGGAAGCAAATCAACAAGGAACTTAACTCTTGTTGAAGATTTCTATCTGTGTGACAGTTAGCTGTCAGCTTTTCCTGTTGCCCACTATTTGGACTCTTTTTCCTTCCAAAGCAGTACTTTTTTCATTTTTTTTCCTTCCACCGAGCATCTCCACCCAGTTTTACCCTCAGAGACTGCATTGTCCAGATTCCTTAGCATTAAATAAGTCAAATAGCTATCCATGAAAGATACATATTCTCATATTATACCCCGAAATACAAATCTGAAAGTCCAATAATTCTTTGAATTCAGTTTATGAGTATCTGAGGTACGAATACTGACTACTCCAAGCTTATTAAATAAAAAAATATTAGGTATGTAATAGGAGAATGAAATGTGAGTAAAATAAGACACAACATAAAGCAGAAAAGAGAAATAAAATACAGTTTTCCTAGCACAACAAGATAAGATAGTAACAGAAAAGAGGATATTTTTATGTAAAGAGGCAATCAATACAGCCACAACATGAGAAAGTTTCTCCATAAGCTGCTGAGCTGCTAATGGAAAAACTAGTAAGTAAAAAAAAAAAAGGTGCCCAAAGAACATAATAAATCAGGGCTTAAGGATCCTAAAATACTTTTCATGCACAGAATGTAATGACGTTTCATTTCTCACTTTTCTGCCAGGAAGGCCAAGCCAGCAGGGTGATATAGTGTCATATAAGTCTTTCTGCTTCATTTCTGTGCTGGATATTTAGTAATGTATATTAAAATAGACTACAGTCACACAAGAAAATAAGGTGTTCTCATTCAGTATCCATATTTTCTATTCATAAATACTTCAAGACTCCTCATAGTGATGTGCCATTTTCTACAAATAATTAGCTAAGGGTCATGACAGTTTTACTCTATTTAAAAATTGAGAAGTATATTTTGTTCTGATTTGATATATAGAGTGAATTTACATGGCATAATGTAGTTAAATGTCTAGATATCATGATATTGTTGATGGCACAATAGAAAAATATAAAGGAATCATTTGCACATAAGGAAGTTGCCTAACAGTCTGTAAAAAAATTTAGTTTAATGCTGCTGCCTGAAGCCTGTGGCCCAGAACTATTTTTCTAACATGTTGATTGTTTTGGATCTGTTTCTGAGACATCTAATTCTCCTTCTACTTTATAAAAGCAGCTCATGCACCTAATTTAAAATACGGATGTGGCTATGGGACAGGAACCAGAAAGTTAGATTTTGCAATATTCAGTACTACAGTAACCATATCCCTTCTTGGTTTAGATATTTGTCTAATGTGTAAGGCAAATCTGCCTGAGAAGAACTTGAAACTAGCTTCCTTAGAAATCAATCTGGTTTGAACCATGATTACAGAAAAGTGATTCCACTTATCCCTGTCTCCAGCCTGTAGCCTTCTGTGCATGCCCCACTGCATTCTTCAATAAAAAATGAGGGTGTTTTCAACAAACCGAGCATCATGATACCCACTTCAAATGTAAAATCTGTTAAACTTCAGAGCTGAATGCAAATAGTGTTTACCTCCAAATAACATGTTTAAACTTGTGCCTTCTTCAGTGTAATGACACATAGATTTGATGGAACATGGTGGGGGTTTTTATTTTGTTTTGTTTTGTTCTTTTTTTCTTAAAATACGTGTTTCATGTGAAATAACATTTCATATGGATCAACACAAACAACGGTTGGTAAATGCATATGGAACATTCACCCACACAGTTCAACAAGGTCATATCATTTAAGTATTTGATGACCAGTAGAAATTTTCTTGAATAGTAAATGAGTCATAGAATCATACAATGGTTTGGGTTGGAAGGGACCTTAAAGATCATCTACTTCCAACCCCCCTCCTTGGGCAGGGAGCTTTCCACTAGACCAGGTTGCTCAAAGACTCATCCAGCCTGGCCTTGAACACTCCCAGGGATGGGACATCCACAGCTTCTATGGGCAACCTGTTCCAGTACCTCACCACCCTCTCTGTGAAGAGTTTCTTCTTTACGTCTAAATCTATCCACTTTCAGTTTAAAAATATTACCCTTTGTAATCCACACTTCCTGATAAAGCATCCCTTCCCATCTTTACTGTAGGGTGCTATAAGGCCCCTTTTAAGTACTGGATGGCTGCTATAAGGTCTCCCCAGAGCCATCTCTTCTCTTGGCTAAACCACCACAACTCTCAGCCTTTCTTCATAGTGGAGGTGCCTCAGTCCCCTTATCATCTTTGTGACCCTCCTCTGGACCCACTTGAGCAGGTCCATGTCTTTATGTTGAGAGCCCCAGAGCTGGACACAGTCCTCCAGGTGGGGTCTCAGAAGAGCAGAGTAGCAGGGAAGCATCACCTCCCTTGACCTGTTGGTCATACCTTCTTTGGTACAGCTGAGGATATGGTTGGCACACATTGCCAGCTTATATTCAGTTTTTCATTCACAAATACACCCAAATCGTTCTCCTCAGGGCTGTTCTCATCCATTCTCTGCCCAGCCTGAATTTGTGATACTTTCTGAGCATACGCCAACACTAACCACTCAAGAAAAGATATTTAATTACTGCAATAAAATCAATTTACAATTAATTTTGCATTGTTACTATTTTGCCCAGAGGTATACTGGTTTTACTGAAATTAAAATTAGGTATGAAAGGGCATTGAAATGAATGAAGTTCTTTCATTTAAAACTTCCAGTGGAAATATTAATGTAATTTTCTTTTGTATGACAAAAAAGGGCTAGGTACAATATATAAGAACCTGTTTAAAATATAAGGGACAAAACTATTATATAAAGACTTTAATTAAATGAAATCTTAAAAAAAATGTCAGAGCTGAAAGCAAACATACCTTTTGAGTCAAACTAACACTGTTACTTTTGGCTAGTTCATAACATTGTCTGAAGCATCAATATATTCATTAATAACATATTAACAATTTTATTATATTAGTTTTATATTTACATTATAAATACATTTGCATTTATATTTAAATAAGCAGAACACATCCACATAGTATAAAAATTAAAAATGTAGTAGTTGGTTTTACTATTTCTGTCAAAGATTCACTTTTCCATTAAGTAGTTTTTTTAATAAGAATGCTGAAAGTATTTTAACTTAATGCTAAAAATCCTTATACATAATCCTTTGAATGCTTAATTTTAATTTCATGATTGCCATCTCCATGGATGTGAGCGTAGAATGTACTATGTTCTCATTGGTTTGAAATGTGGAGGTTGCTTTATAAGTTCTATTTGGAATAAAAGGCATAAACGTCTTGAGACCAATTGCTAAATAGTTCATTAAACAATGTGGGTAGGAACAATTCTTTGAAATTCTCTGCAAGTTTTCCATTATTCTTATGCATAGTTGAATCTATGTTTCCCCTGTATTCCACTTCCTGGTTCCTACCTGTAGTAAGCTATTCTGTTCCTGAATCTTCCCTAAGGATTCCTATTTTCCACTCTCCTGTACACGGTGTAGTGTAGCTGGATTAGGCACTTATTTGAAGAACAATATAAAATCCTTGGTTTGGTTAACTATGTTCATGATTTGAGAGATGCATGACTCTAATCTGATTCACTTCTGGTCTTGATAGCTTCCCTGCCAAATAAATTACTGTAAACTTTTTAGTTCCGTTCCTGCACTTAGCCATCTGAATAATTAAGATATTATTACTGCATCACTATGTTGCTATGAAAAAGCAGACCTTTACAGGGTATTAAGTTGGACTGAATTAACATGGCATTATATTTAGGTATTTGGCTTAGTTTTGTTTCGTGAACTTCTCTGTAACTAATTGCCAAAGAGATAATAGAGCATATCTTTCTGTCTTGGTTTATCTACTCTTATATATTTCATATAAAGTGAGCAAAGATTAGATTACGATCACTCCGCTTATCCAATCAAATGCAATTACATTGAGTAACCAGCTTCAGAGAAAGAAAAAGCAGATGAAAAACAATATGAAATGGCTCCCATGTGTGGAACATTCAAATAGGCTGGAATACTTCAGCATGAGAAAGATACAACTTGGGAAAAGGGGGATATAAGTATGATATACATACTCAAGAGTATGAGGAAGAAGAGGAATAGGAGCTAACAGTTCCTCATGTCTTCCAGTAGAAGAAGTGACCATCAGCACAGACAAGCAGGGTGCACGTTCAGAGCAAAGCAAGGTGGCAAGGTGAATGAGTTTTCATGCAGTGGGCAGCAGAGCTGTGGAAATCCTTGACAAAGGTTATTGCAGTTGCAATGAGTTGACAACTCTTCTCATGAGAAGCTTGGATGACCACCAGGAAAAGTCACGCTCTGGGGGTGATTAAGGAGGTAAACCACATGGGTCTCCAGAAATCCCCCCAGATGTAATAAGCTAGAATGTGAGAGCATGTTAGGAACCTGTACGCCTGTCCCTGAGTACCTGCTTATGACCAGTGCTGTAGACAGGCTTTGGGTCTAGACAGACAAATGGACTGAACCAGTATTTCTGTTCTTATGTTTCAACCCCACAGATTTCAGGAAAGTGTTTGTTGTTCTATAAAAAGAGTAATGTTTGTACACCTCTCCACTCTCATTTTCTTACCCGTCATTGCCTCACCAAACTTGATTCTTTCCAGTAGCCACCTGGGAATGGATTTCCTGCTGGTTAATTACTCTAAAAGCTGACAAACCTGTCGACTGCTCTCACCACAGCAGCTGTTCAGACATTCCATTATATATAACCCGTGTAATTCTCCCCTGTTAACTTGCCAAACAGCATGCAGTTGGCTGAGAAAATAAGTCATGGCAATTGTTCCTTTATGACTGGCATGCATCACTTCCTCGGTAACTTAGATCACAAAAATATCATGTGTTTCTTAACTATACTGCTTGTGCGCTCCTGCCCGCACCAATGCAGATAATAACGGTGCAGTTTTCTGGTAATGGAACAGGTAATTACATAGCTCCCACAAACATTCTTATATTACTCATGAATCCATATGGCAAAATATGCTAAACATTGTTATTCTGACCCAATTTTGATACTTTGTATGTCTGTGATTCTCTCTGTAAGTAGATTGTGTACACTGTCAAGACAATCATATGCAAATGTTGCAGACAAAAGCTGGACTAAGCTGAAGTCAAGTTTAGTATTAAATACATGCAATGACACAGTATCTTTTAGAAAAAAAATTAAAAGAAATTCAAATATGCATAGGCATCGAAATAATCATTTAGGCCATCCAAACAATCCTACCTCTCCCATAAAATAATTGTGTTGTTATGAGATTATCCTTGTGTCGATTTTCAAATACTGAAGCATATTTGAAAAAAAAAAACCCACAATAATTTTTCCCTTTGGGATTCTTCTTACTAAAACACAAAACTACACTCTCATTTCCATCCACACTTCCATTGAATGTCTTTTCATATTACACAGATCATGATATTTTACATTCATCACTAGAAACAATCCACACATGAAATTATTAAAATCCCGGTGGGCCTGATGTCAGTGCTGATGCTTCAACTTTTCATGCAGTTTTCAAAGAATTTCACTTCTCTACCCAGTTTAACAAAATCGGGTGTGAATAATCCTTTTCATCTTAAACACTTATTCCGACCAAGAAAAACATCTCAAACAGCATAAAGAAAACATTTACTTACAGCATCTTAGAGGGTGTTAACATTCGCATGTCTTCCTGCAGTCACATTTGTCAAGGGAAAATGGTATTCTAAGTAGTGCCTCTGTAATTTTATTAAATCAACCCTGTCCATAGAATGCTGAACCATTACTATTACAAAAAGTCTTAGAATATCTATAATAAGCACAACCTGCAAAGCGTGAGAATGAAATCTCTTACTTCTGTATAATCATTGTTATCACAAAAAAGATTCTTTACTGATATTGTATTGATGGGGTGTGTTATTACAGCAAGACTTCTCATATTACCACAGACTGTGAAAATGTTATTTTAACTCCTTTCAGAATAATGTCACAACCTGTCCTTTAAAATTAACCATTAGCATGTGAACTGCAAGATGCTTAGCAGCAGAATCTCTTCAGCTAATAAAGACCATTCCTCCCTCCCCAGTCCCCCAAATGGTGAAGAGAGCCATTGTAAGGCTGAACTCCTTATTAGGACTGTTTGCCCTATTTACAGCTGTCACTGAGGGTCATTCAGAAGGCAACCTGCCTGAACTTTACCTTCACCCAATAACCCTCCAAACTATCCATTACAACGCTCATCAGCCTTCAGAGGAATGAAGCAGAAGAGAAAGGAATTGGGCAGGAACAAAAGTTTCAATGAAAGAAGAGTTTGCAATGGCATTCTTGGTAGGATGACATTTTTTCACTTCTTCAAAAAAGTAAAAGCAAATAAGACTCCAAAAAAGAATAACAAGTCTGAAAACCATCATAGCAGAAACAGTGCTAAATACAGACAGGAAATAAACTATAAAAGGGCCTTGGGCACAAACAGAAAGGAGGTAATTATTTTATTACTCCCTTTCCTCTGTTTTAGTTACTGAGATTATAACTGTATTTTACTGCACTAGCCAAGAAGTCACAGAAGTCAATATGTCAGTTTATGCTTTTGCAAGTATAGCTAGAAGAAATTTGTCCTGGCAAGCAAGCCTCTCAACTTTGACTAATGACATCCAGCAGGTCTTATTTCCTAAGGGAAGGATTAATTTCTCATTAATGACAATTTAAAGATGATATCACAATTCATTATCCAGTTCACTGCCCAGGAAAAGACTTAAGCAGGTCAGTGTTCTGCCTCAGCATTTAAATAGAATTAATTAATCAGGCTCGATTCAGCTGTGTAAAATCAGAATTCTTATTCTTTTGAGTAGATGAATGTAGCTATATTAAAATCCACTCTCACAAGACAACATATGCAAATGCTACCTCTTGGACTCATCAAAAGGACCCCAAATCCCTTGCCTTGTCCCACAGAGACACTCATCAGGTACAATGAGAACCAAAATAGACGTCCTATTGCCAGAAGCTCATTCAAATGAATTGAATATGTTCCTTTCCCTGTCCTACACACACCCATTTCAGCTGGAACTCTCAGAAGGTTTTACCTTTACGTGTTTTGCCATGTAAAACTTCCTATTGGCAACTCCAAGCAATTTATGTGACCCAGACTCTTGGATATACCATCTTTCACACCAAAGACTCTCAAACTACTTAAGAATAAGCAGCTGTTTGACAACATAAAGCAAGGCTACTTGGCAGTTTAGGACAGAAAGCACAGAGAGTTACCATATGCAACTTTAAAAAATTGGGGCAATATCCAAATTGGAATGTGACCAAGACATTAGATCTAACAGTTGTATTCCCACAGGCTCTGAGACATTTATGTCTTAATCCCCCAAATCTACTTTAATTGTGTGTAAGGAAATGTCTGTGTTAAAAAAAAAAACAAACCAAAACAAACAAAAAAAACCCCACACAAAACACACAAGGGTTACTGCAGTTCTTTTACTGCTCTTGGTCTGCACATACCACTGAAATCAAGTTTCCTCCCCACTATGACACTTTCCAATTACTGATCTCTTTTAATCTGTTCCTGTTTCCTATCATTTTATCAGTTACTCTGTTTCTCTTGACTCTACTTCATTAATTACTGCTAGCTCTTCCTGCCTGTTGCTCCTCGTTCTAACCCTTTAATTAGTACCTTCTGAAGTTGAATAAGTTACCAGAGAAATTCTGATTCTCACTGCCAATTGACTGATAAAAATATGAAATAGATAGATGTGATTAAACAGCTGCCTTGTCCTACTACTTAATTAATTATTTTTCCCTGCATTTATCCTTACTACTTTCTCAGTTTCACAGAGTTCCATAACTTGTACATTAAATCAGTTGGTCTGCTTTGTGATTACTTGGTGGACAACATGTTTTTAGAGGTCCCTGGATCGTAGATCTTTAATTACAAAGGAATACTTTCTTTGAAATGTGATATTTATCACCACACTCAGCAACAATACAAATAATCTTTCAATTTTTCGGGAGTCATGGGATATCATATATATTAAATATTTGTCTATGTCAATTTTTGTTCTGTTTCTGCAAGGTTGTTTGAAGATGTAGTGTACCATTTTATTCAGAGAGATAATTTTTCTGTTGTGTATGAAAAGATAGATACTTATTTTTCTGGGTACTTTAAACATCATAAATTAATTCCATTGATCAAAGGGTTTATATATAGAATCTGTACAGTAGTAAAAATAAAACCCTAAACCAGTTTAGTTTTATAAAGTGAAGCTTAAGAAATGGACAGGCACTAAGGGGCTGGGGATGTTGATTTTTTTGAAAAGTGTTCATTATTTAGAATCTAATTTACATTCACAGACATATTTTTTAAAGTCTTAATGATTTAGAATAGCATAGCCAAGAAACATGTTATAATGCATACAAACAAACTACCCTTCTGCAGTGCCCATATAAACCACACTTGCAAGACACTCTGTTGGGTGGAGTTCTGATTTCACTTCTGGCAATAGTGCATGCTTCAAAGGCTGTAGAGTATAATGTCAATTCAACATTACATGGCTGCTTCTGAAGAGGAAGTAACTCCTTAGGATAGGGTGTAGTCTCCACAGATGTTTAGCCTGGAGGCTATGACAGTCCCTGGAAAATAAATGAGCTATGGCTGGACAAGTCCTAATTCTGCATTTGCAACCATATTGTTTGGAATTAAAAAAAAAAAAGTTCAGAATAGTTTACAAGTTAACACAAAAACAAAACTTTGAATTACATGATAAACTAGAATAAATAGCATCAAAAGGTAGATTTTAAAATTTTAAAATTATTGCATTTATTTTTAAAATAATTAGAAAAAAACCACAAACAAGCAGATAATAATGAAGATCATGCAAATTGTACCAAAAAACCTAAACAGACCCACTATTTCCATCTCAAACCAAATTAGAATTTTAATCCAAATACAGTCTCTCATTATATAAAAAGGGAAAGTGAATGTTTCTTACACTGAATTATTCAAATGGAAAGTTCTTGTGAAACATCACTCTCATGCTCTAACACCCTTCAGGCTTCTTCATGTGACAGAAGTCTTTGTTTAGAGAAAGTGAAAATGACTTTATTAGTTGAGATTAATTTTGACTAGATTCACCTGCCCCCTGTTTTTCACCTCTTCACTTTTACTGCCATAAGGAGCTAGGTGCTTATTTATAGCAGGATACAAGGGAGAAGAAAAAGAAAAAGAAAACACCAAGAGAATTCTCTTAACATCTCATTCTTTTTTACATAACTTAATTGCTCATTCAGAACAGTTGTTTACCTTGAAATAGGAATGATGATTCCTACAGCAAAACTAAGCACATGCAGAAAACTTTCACAAGAGCATGTAATCTGCAGGTAAGGATTTTCTATATCAAACAAACAAAAAACAGTTACTGTTTCTTTAATAGCTGTAAGAGACTGAGACATGAATTTAACACTAAAAAAGAGATTTCCAAAGTCCAATCTGTGACAGAGGTGCCCAAATTCTTTATGTCAACTATCCTAAGAGGACTTAGATTCCTTTAGTATCTTTGACAGACTGAGCCTAAAGATTTATTCCTAATGCAGTGACCTCATCTTTATAAGAATGCATTAAAATAAAGGTCCATTGAATAAAGAGTTAAATCTCAATGGAAGCAGGTGAGTGATCACCACTTTTATCTATTTTTTTCTTTTTAAAGCACTTAACTAAGACTTTAATAAATATTGCTAAGGTTTTATTCTTTTATATAATTCAGAAATGTACAGAGAAATAATTTCAGACTTAAGAATTTAAATTTCATTACAGTATTATTAATTCTCATTCATCACTAAGAAAAAGGAACAAGAATTACTTGCACACAAACTTTGCCTTACAAAGTCAGTGTTTTGACATACAGATGTCATAAACCCAGTAGCTTTTAACCAGGCAGTCAGTTTTGGTGGGATGCATTTAACTTGTTGTCAAGTGTCTGAAAATTAGAGGTCTAGGCTGTGTTAGTCATCTTGATTCCTCAATTATCAATAGAAATAGACATCTCCCAAGAGAAATTCATATCTTCTTTTGAAAATGTTCAAGACAGATTAAATTAATCTTTCTGCGTAGGTTCTCGTCTCCTTTCAGTTACTGTAGAGACAGTGCAGACAAGTTTAGACTTCAGGCATATATTTCTGATAGTAAAGGTAGATATCTAGGGCCCCATTCAAAGATCTAGTCATTCAGGTAGTATTTGTTTATAGAGAGTCTAAACTTAAGCTCTTGAGTGACTCAAGATTTTCAAAAGCTGCACTCAGTGTAGCATTAGAAAATCAGGTTACAAATGAGTGAGCACAAAAATGCATGAGTGGAATGGAAGGACCCACTTCAGAAATTCTTTGTATGGCATTTTGCAGATTTCATGAAACTGACCTCTTTTTCATTAAATAATTCTGTATAAATAACTGATTCAATACTAGGTTTAGGAGTCTAAATTTCTACAATAATAAATGTGTGTTGCTACATCCAGGAGAGCAACCAGGAAATTTATTGTTTAACTTGCCCATCTGCCACACTTCATCTAAATATATAATACTGTAGAAAAAACTTCCCAGAGCACCTGAAGCTTGTTGTTCTGCATACCCAGTCAGGCAGCTGCTTTGCTCAGTTAAACACCTAGGCTTACTCTGAAGTGCTAAGGTCATTGAGAACCAGCAGACAGAGCCATAGAACCTAATTCAAATTCACTGAGCTCAAATGAAAATACAGATGACTGAAATGAACATACAAGGTCAGTGTACATTGTGTAAGTGCAGAATGCAAATGCATAATGTGCGTTTTGGGCCCTACTAAGCCTGAGGGCATTTGCACCTACAATTGTCATAGCCCAAGAAGTGCCTTTATCCCTAGCCTATGTAGTTGTGTGAGTGTTAACCTTCCTCTAATTAAACTTGACCTTCTGTGCAGCTGGCAAATTCATACACAGAATTCCAGGCTTATATTTTATGTTTCCAATGCAACAAAGCAGCCTTTTTACTGATTTGAGGTTTTTCTGGGGTTTGTTTTTGGTTCTGTTATAAACTACATAAAGGTACATACTTCTAAATGTTCATCCCCTTTAGCATTTTAAGCCCTTGCTTCAAAACCTGGAGGCTTGGGTGAAGGTGGAGTCATAAGAAATATTATTCTACTATGAAAAAAAGAAAAAGGTAGTCCTTCGTAGGAAGAAAAGGGCTAGGGGCATTCTATTACTTCAGAAATAAAAACTTTTCCTGAAATTTGCTAAAGTAAGGAAGAGCACATTGGTCGTGGTTTTTAACTAAGGATTTTGAAAAAATATCTTATTGAAATCACTGGACATTTTCATTTGTAAGGTGTGCTTTATTCACAGTTGGCTAACAGATATTGTTATCCATTGTTATCTGTCCTTTTTTCCATATTTGTATTTCATTTTTAGATCTTGTGAATTATTAATTACAGATTTTATTGGCCAAAGCACTAAAATGTCTAAAGGTTATTGTGATGACTCTCATTTTTGTGTCTGACTCAAGATAAGGAGTCTTCATGTTGTCCTACATAACAAATTGGAGTTTTCTGAAACAGAACAATGGATTTATGTGGTTGTCCAGGTCAAGACATTAAGGATAAGTTTTACATGACTTTTACACCTATGTTAAGGCTTTACATCTCAGTCTCTTTAGTTCCATCTACAGCTTGGAACATCTTCTGGAGGGACCAGTTGGCTAAACTCAAATGTGCACAGTAAGGCATTGTGGTTTTAACTGTGTACTTTGAAGCACATGTGAGGCATGCTTTCTTTAATACAGTAGATTCCTCAACTTCAGGGTGTTCCAGCCTATAGTGCCCATGCAGTGCCCTTCCCACTAGGCTTATTGGCTCTGCAAGGAACTGAGTCCTTCATTGGCTCTCAGACTGCTTAGGATTTTATTTCCATTTCTAAAGATATAACCTGGATTTCATCAGCAGTAAAATAGGTAGAAAAAGATATTTCAAATAATTCCTAACACAATTTCTCTAAGTAAACAATATCTTTATGATGTATAGAAAATCTAATTTATAGCCAAAGAATGAATGCTCTTTATAGGTGTTGTGGTTTAATCCTGATAGGCAGCTAAGCCCCGCACAGCCACTCTTTCACTCCCTCACAGCAGGCTGAGAAAGAGTTGGAAGAGTAAAAGTGAAGAAACTCATGGGTTGAGATAACAACAGTTTAATAAGGAAAGCAAAAGCTGCATGTGCAAGCAAAGCACAAGAAGGAATTCATACACTCCTTATCAATGGGCAAATGTCTAGCCTTTCCCAGGAAGGCAGAGCTTCATGGCATGTAACAGCTACTTGGGAGGACAAATGAGATAATTCAGAATGTCCACGATTCCTCCTTATTCTCTCAGGTTTTATTGCTGAGCACGATGTCATATGGTATGGAATATCCCTTTGGTTAGTGGGGTTCAGCTGTCCTAGCTGTCTCCCATTCCAAATTCTTGTGCATCCCCAGGCTACTTACTGGTGGAGCTGTGTGAGAAGCAGAAAATGTCTTAACGCTGTGTGTACTCTGCTCAGTGTTAACTAAAACATGCCTCTATAATCAATGCTGATTTTTTCACAAATCCAAAACATAACACCACACACCAGCTAATTTGAAGAAAATTAACTTTATCACAGCCCAAAACAGTATAATAGGGAAGAGAATGCTACTTCAGGTCTCCAGTTAGGACTTCAAATAAGTAATTTGATAGGTATGGTACCATCATACACAGGTAGTAGGTATACCATGGTGCTAAGAATAAAACCTAGCTGTCTTAACTCTCTTTATGGTGTCATTATTTGGAGTCTGTCAAAGTTTTATAGTTTGGCAGCAAGTACTTTTTTCAGAAATAATGGTCATTAGTTAATTTACTGGTAAATTAAATACCTTAAAAATTACAATGAAGTTAATTAATTATTATACTAAGCAAAAATGGAAAATTAGAAAATCATAATCTATTTTATTTTGTGACAATATTCCTATTGATATATCTCCATATGCACATGAGTAAAAATGTAGAAAATAACTTTTTACTATGTAATTCATACACTGCACAAATGTGTGAAGATTCTTTTTCTTGTAATCTTTTACATTTTTTGGTTTATATGTAATTGAATTAAACTTATTTTTAAGAAGCAAAGGTGTAAAAAGTTTCTGGCTTTATTGTTACGAAAGAATATCCATATATCTATATACATACAACTTTACACAGCTGTCTAACAACTAGCTATTATCCACTGAATTCAGTGGTGCATATTTATGTGTGTGTAAGTGCACATACATGCACACATGTATACATATTTATGTATTCCCGTTACATTAAATATCAAGATTCTGTCACAAGTTTAATTTTTTTGGTGTGTGTGTGTACAGACAAATTACTGTAAAGTATAATCACTTCCAGATTCATCCTTTCTTTATTTTATTCTTGAGGAAATGAAGCTGATGCTTCCAAGATCCAAAATATTGGGGGTGTTTGCTTATTTTCATTATTAAGAAAAGCAGCAGATGTGTTTTCTGGCAAACAGCTTAAGTTGCTGTGACCCTCTGTTTGTCCCTCAGAAAGTTAATTTACTAAACGATGAGGTGAATAAGACCTGTTATGAAGAAATCGTTACATTTCTCTGCAAAAGAAGGTTACTGCAATCAGTATGCTGTCCAGCTGCAATGAGATACAAAGCAAAACACCCTCCTTGTAAGGCCATATTCTGTATGAAACTAAACAACTGCAATCCCTAAGGCTTTCTTAGCACCATGCAAGCAAAGATAGTAGGTGTCTCACAGGGTCAGTCATTCCAAAGATGAAGAAGAAAATGCACTTAATTTTAGGCCAGGTGGGCCTGTGGTAGCTAATATTGGTACTAATGGTTGTATGGGTGGTATAATATTTACTTTGACAAATACATCAGGGAAGGGGGAAGACACAGTATTTCCTAGGAGCAACATTATGGGACTAGATGACAATAAAAATGTAGATATATCACCTAAGATGATTAGTTTTGGCTCCTTTTCTCAGTGGTGAATGAACTGGCACTTCATGGATGCAGTAATCTTGAAGAAGACATTTACATTTCACCATTGGTATTGGGAAGCAAAGGCATCAATCTGTCTTTACTGACTATGAAGAAGGTGGAAGATCAAATGTAGTCATTGACAGTGCAGGCATCTGGGGCCTGATTTGTTTAGCTAAACATAGCCATCCTCTGCAATCCGAAAGGTTGCAGTTAGAGACATTTGTCTGAGGATGGCAGACGTAATGTAGGATCCACAGGAGATCCAGGCCTTTCTGAAGTTGCGGCTTAAATCCAGGCTGATTTGCGAAGAAGTCCTAAATGCTTTATGGTTGGATAAATCAATCAAGTTCTTGAAGTTATGTGATATTAGTATCACCCTCTCTGGTTTTTAAATATTGATTTAGGTTGGAACAGGATCTAAAACTTTTAAATGTCGCAAGTGTTTCACCACTGTCAGGGACAGAGAATCTGTTGCTATGAAATAGCCATTAATTTGCACCCTTAATAATCACATTTAGTAATGCATAATGTACATGAACCATGCTAAAAATGCAACATTTCCTCATTATGTGGTTACACTAGTGACTTCTTACAACATTTTATTTCTATCACAACCCCATGAGAACTGAGTTTAGAGGTAATAAAATAAATAAATTAATTTTGCGTTTTGAGAGCTAGAATTTCAGCTGGCTTACATAAATATATTTTCGCTGGAGTTAATGAAGTTTTCAAAGTTTACACCAATTGAGGCTTGACACAGAATGAGGTTATGCAATACATTTGACCAGTACAGCTTGATACTTTCGGTGTGAGTACTTAATTTGGTCAAGTGAGCACAGCAAAAGTCAAACTTTCCAATACTAATGAGCTTTTTATTTTCTTTGGACTGTCGTTACAGAATGACTTACGAGGTTCAGTGTTCTACACTTGTCTGTCATTACTTCTTGTTCGGCTCCTGATGAGTGCTAAGATCCCACAGTCGAGCTTTCCCATAAGAATTGCTTAACTCATAGCTTCTGGCTGGATGCTCAGGCTTTCCTCTAAGTTCTCCAGCTCCCTGGCTGGCCTCCTTCACCACTGCGCTGTCTTGGCCATGTGCCCTCAGTGTTTTTTTCTCTCTGTTTCACCTCTGCTCTCTGCTGTACAACATCCTTTAACAGCTGAGTGGACAGGAGACCTATTTCTAAAACTTCCCCCTCTTTCTATTTCTCAAACAGATGATGGAGTATAATAATTTATTTCAGCTCCTTCTCAGCATGTCCCTTGATAGGGAGCAGCCAAAGGGCAGAGTGAACATATTGAGAGAGGGTTGCATTATTTTCAGATGGACCAACGCTAAAATGTGACACCAGCAATATTTGCTCTCAATCTTCCTGGGTTATGAAAAGTTTGAGAAGAGAGTACGATAACTGGCAAAAGTCTGAGGGAGGCAGAGTTGAAATAAAAACAGATCTCTGAAGAAGGAGACTAAGACACAGAAAAACAGTATGGTGTCTATCAACATATAGATGAAGAGCAACAAGCTAAAGATGAATCCATCTAAGAAAAGCTAATCTATATTAAAATTTTTAAAAGTTCTCTGAAGAAATGCATTTTCTTTAATATTTTCTTTTGTTAGGACATACACTAATTTATGTCATAGTTTCCAGTTTAGTTAAACTCATTTTTACAAATGGCAAAACTGAACTGACTTTGAGATTGGTGACAATAAGAAAAGGTGGGTCTATAAATGACGTAAAACTCAACACAATGACATAGGTTTTGAACTAGACTATATCACTAAAGTCTTTGCAACGTCCTATTAGCAGACAGGATGCACCTGCACTCTTGGAAAGCAGAATGGATTGGGTTGTATTTGGTTTTGCTATGTATCTATACCAGATAGAAACACAGAAGGTAATTTAGATCTCACAAACTTTGTTGGAATAAAATGGAGTGAAAAGGTAATACAAAGGTAGTACAGAGTAGTCTAAAAGCTTTGATAAAATGCATGATTACTGCTGGACTTTGGTGTTGTCTTTGACAGCTGTCCATGCTGAATGCAAAGCGAGTATACATCATCTACCAAATTAGACATCTCCACTCGGTTGTGAGGCCACATTTACATTTGATAATGATTCCAGCAAGTGATTAGATAGAAGCTTTTGGTACATCTGTACTTCTCCTATAGCTTAATGTTTATCAGAAAGAAAAAAGACCAGAGAAAAGCAGAAAAGTACTACTAAAGGGATGAAAGAGCATGAGGAATGAAGGAAACTTTTGAAATAGGAACATGCTATGATGGACATGTTTAGAATTGGGCTCACAGTCATTCAAGACTCATATTCAGCAAATATGAGAAACATATATACATGTTTGTTAGCAGAAATTTACAACTAAAGCTTTCATATTGCATTCGCTTATTATTTGAAATTCCACATAGGGATCATTTTGATGCCTTCTTCAGTGAGATACAGCATTCACAAAGGGCAAAATGTCACAACAGTGACTCAATAGATGTGATTAATTTAAAATATTTTAATGACAATAAAAGATATCATGCTCCACATAACTTTTATGACTTTAGAGTTAATGTTGGAGCCAACAACTGATGTTTTAAGAGTAAACTAATTAACTAATTATCATTAGTTAATGTTTAGTTAATTAATATTGATATTAATGTTAATTTACTTAATTAACATTCACAGATGTTTTAAGATTGAATTAATCACCATTAATGATTTTAATTTCCATGTTTTGAGCTTGTGCTGAAACCAAAATATGTTTTAAGTAAGAAACATATATACGGGATTTAACTTTTTTTTTTAATATAAAATCTAGTTTGAACACCATTTTCTATACCTTTAATGGATACAGCTCCAGGTAACATCCATGGTTAATTCTCACTTTATGCGCTAGGGGGCTCCCTTTCCCTCCTATTACGTAGAATTTCCTAAATACTTTAACGTGTATATTTAGGCTAACAGGAAAAAAAGTTGTGTGTTTTTGATTTGCTGCTATTTTAGGTATACGAATTTATTCAGCACATTAAGCTTTTGCTATATGAAGGATTTAAACTATAATCCTGTCTCTAATACAAGGATATGTAATATTATCCTATATTTTGAATCTGTTCATTTACAGATATAAATATGCTTTAAAATTCTTGATCCTTATGTGAATGATATTTACTAAAATAAATCATATTTCTATACAGTTATTTGTGGATTTAATTTTTTTTGCACAAAATCCCAAACCAAAATACAAAGACACTATTATATGATTATAATAAAGTTATGATAAAGTAAAACACATACAGACACACAAATATGACAGAGAAAATAAGGGGGAGGGTTTCCCCCTATTTTTTTAACATATTTCTATGGGTTTAAATGAAGTGAATGTAGATTTTAAAAGTGTATGTCACTGTCTTTTCTTTTTCAAATATGAAAAACCTAATCCATCAAACTATATATGCTATGGTATTATATTTATTAACATTTATTATACAATACAGAAGAGATTTTCATTGTTTGTTTATTTCAGTAATAGTGTCATCAGGGATTTGAGATGCCTGTTAAGGCTGAGACTAACTTCTGTTCCGTGGTTGACTTTACACCGTCAGAAGTTTCTGTCTTACATTCTAAACAAATCTGACGGTAAACGTAATGTTTTTGAGAAAAATTGAGGGGAATGGTAAAACTCTAAAAACTCAGGACATTTGTCCATTATCTTACACTTTTCTAATAATAATAGCAAGTTCCATTCAAAACTTCTGTTGAATCAAAATTCCTGAAACATTCATGCATTAATTACAGTGGAAAAATAAGTTGTAGTGTAATGATCTTTTAAATTAACCCCACTCCTCTTTCTAGTTGTTTCTGTGTGCATCTTTCCCTGCACCCAAATCTGGGGGAATAAAAGTATGCCTCAGTGACAGACTAAATGCATATAGTATGATATCTGTGTATAAATATCAACTCCATAGAGACCTAGCTAATGCAGCAGATTATGCAGACAGCATTTCAGTTGACAAAATCGAGGTGTCTTTGTTAGGGTGAGCCAAATATTTCTCCAGACTCTACTGGCTTTAATTAAATTTCAATTTTGACCATTGTGGGAGCTAGACATTCCAGACTACACAGCCACATATAGTCATGCATCTACAGTCAGAACCTGAACTTTCTTCCTGAAGGGTTTAAAGAGAAAATATTGTCTTTTCAATAATGTCTTTTCCTGTCTAATTTCAGATAGGAAATAATATTATGGGTTTAAATCAGTTACCCAACACATAATACATCCACCGCCGCTTACAAAGGTCTAGGTATCCAAGACTTCCACACAGACTTTGCAGATATGATACAGGACCTACAAAGACACCCATGCCCCTTTTAAGTGAAAGCTGAACCCCATACACTAAGGCATCTCAAAAAAAGCACTACTTCTCTAAGTGTAACCAACTGAGTAAAGCCCTAAGTTTCTTATAAGTGCTAAAAAAAATGTATTTATTTCAATGAAAAAAGGTGTAGCTCCATCTAGTCTTACCTATTGGCATGTGATACAGTGTGCTCTGCAGTAAGAGTGTCTTCCATCCATTCTCTGCTGAAATACATAATTACTGATATTCAGAGAACACAGAAAAGTTCCTTTGCACACAAACCATGATACACTAGAAGTTTGCTGTCCTCAGAGTCTTGATCCTAATAGAGGCTCTAGCAGTGCTATCTCCAGGCTTGACAACTGATAATCATGCATGAGTACTGTAATGTCATAGCCAAAATAATTCTGATGACATCATAAGTATGAAACATAACTTCTCTTTATTGTTTGTATAAGTATATGGCAGATGAAATCACAAAGCATTAAAGTAAAAAGAGGTTTTCTTAAATAAACATGGTGCGTATCTATACTAAACATAGCTATTGCTCATATCTGCATTTATAGACTAAAAACAGGCCGTGCATCACAATGTAGATTTCCATCATTGCTAAGTCTGATTAACTTGCCTTTGCATTTCCAATTGCTCCAGCTGAACTGACATAGTAATTCGCTAAGCTAATGCTAGATGTTTGTGCTCATCTGTTCTACCTTGCCATTTAAAAACTCTTTGCTAGTTTAGTTTCTGCCTAACTTCTTAATCTTACCTCCTATATTATTACTTTAAATGTACACTCACATGATTGCAATCACTACATTTATTGCAATTTAACAAGTTGCCATTTGTCAATTGATCCACTTAATCATGATTTGTAACCTTCAAAATGGTTAATGTGCTTAGGTCCACTTAAAAAAGGTATCTCATTTCACTTGCAAAGAAGCATGATAGGTTAGAGAAAGGAAGGTACACATATGTTAATTACCTTGGCTCAATTTACAACAGATAAGTTGATAAGCAGCAGTAACTTGATCAGCTGAAATAGTCTGAACATACTGTGAAAGCCTGTAGACACAGACACAAATATTTCTGTGAATGTGGTTTGTGATATAAATGTCCCCAGCTGTACGTTTGGTCCCCCTCCTGAAGGTTACTTCCACCAGAGCAGAGCCAGTTACATGTGTGTTGTCCGTACTCAGTGCAAAGTCAAAGGACTTTATTTAAACAAGTATTTACATCATCAGATTTTATGATGGGCTTTACTTGGTGCTTTATTTAGAAAAGTGAGAAAACTATCTTCAGAAAGCCTATGTAGCACTGGTGATAAGTCATATGGAGCAGCATGTTTTCTAAAAAAAATGAGAGCCATATGCAAGTAATTTGTTAAAGCAAGAATAAAGAAAAGACAAGATATGAACTGATCATGACATCATCGGGAAAGTGTGATTCCCTGCATACACAGTATTCATTGCACTGCTGACGAAGTACCTTGTGAGAAATTATCATTTTTGTCTGAAAATACTCATCAAATCTTGAGGAATGGTATTTAATGTGATAGACAACAAAATGGGACAGTAAAATATCACTTATTTTCTCATTTGTTAATATAAACAGGATCGTGTCAAATTTCAGGCATTACATAGTAAGTCAGAATTTAGGTCATTAACCCACTGCGATAACTGGATAGCCCTGCATCCTCATGCATGCCAGATTCACACCGCATACGTATATTATTTTTCGGTGTGGGTGTGTGCATATTAACATTAATGAGGCCACTGATATCCATGTTTATAGCCACCTATCCATGGGTAAGGACTACATTAATGGACTTATATCATCATTATCTTTTTTCCCATTCAACTGACATCCACCTGACATTTACCAAACAGAATACCATTAATAACATAACTCTTGAAGGACTGTGTTTACATTAAACTTGCATATTTATACAGCAGGCATGATTCTGTTACAAATTTGATGAAGATTTTTTTTAAAGGAAACACGTAAAATAAGCATTTTTTACACTGCACATGGAGATAAATTCCTCTGAAAAAAATGAAAAAAATTGGAATAAAAGAAAAAAATCATATAATTGCATTCCATTACTATCTCTGTTATAAAATATATTTAGCAGAATTGAATAATTTTTGATTGTTTCCAACACTACCCAGTGTGAAATTGAAGGAAGTTTTGAACTATAAAATCTTTTTTTATGTCAAAATTTATAAAAGTGTACTTAAAGAACCTGTCCTGATTTTCTCACTATAAAAGACTGTGTACTTTCAATACTACTGGTATGCAGACTGAAGTACCCTGAATTAATCCACTTGGAAGTCATAAAATTTCTGAGCAGGAACATATTAACAGTAAGAGTGCCTGAAAATTATTAGATTGCTTTACATATTTAAAAAATTCTTCCAAGTAGAAGCAGTAAAGCTAACCAACCTGTCCCCTACAACACATTTCTAAGAGTCATTTTTTAAAAGCCTGCATAAACTTAGCCTATGATGCCTGTTATAGAATCATGTGTTTGACTGTTTGTGTGTGTCCATCCTTCATTTGACAATCGGCTGTAACATTTTTAACATGCATTACAATTGATTTCTATTATACATATAACAATCCAGGTTCTCAGCTGGTTTAAATCTGTATTGTTCTACTGAAGCCAGTGAACAAATATTGACTTCAAGGGGGCTATGTTGATTTATATTTCCAGAAGACTTATCTCACTGTGTGGAAATACATTTTATTACAACAAATCATGTTAGCACTTCATTTGGCCCCAAGAACCCTTCACTGGTCATGATAAAGACTTTTCCTTACTGTTGTCTCCTCTTCAATTTTAATCAAACTCCCTACAATTCACTGTCTATCAGAAGTCTATGTAATTGAAGAAGTCTGCATGAGGTTATGTTAGGTTCAATTATTTAATTTGAAGTTCCTTAGGCTTAAGAAGCACTTTACATACAGCTGCAAGGTTACACATTATAGCACATCACTGTCACTATCTCATCTTAGATAAAAAGGTTTCCATCTAACTAATTCTTTTCCAAAATTTTGTGGTTCACATGAAGTTTTACTTAAGCAAATATGCAGTCACGCAGTATCATTTGGATTGGGCACTATAGCAGATCTTAAATGTTTCAAAAATCTTTGCAAGTTACTATTCAGAAAGTTCTGGCCTAGGGAAACTATATTGTATCTATACAATAAAGAGATATTTCAGAGAACTAAGGGTAAAGGCCAATCTAGCAATGATTCAGAGGAAAGTAAGAGTATCTCTCTGTGCTTTGCTGTTAGGCCTTTTGGTGCATTTGGTGCATTCACCCAGCTTCTCTCTCCTCACCGTCTTCTCCCAAAGCCACGTTTTTCCCTTTGACAGCAATGTTCATGCATACACATCCTCACAAAGTCAATAGCATGGAGTTTTAGCATAGTGCGGCACTGGAAGTGCCCATGATACCAAACAGTAGCTCAATGTAGATCACCCGTCACAATAAACCTGTCCAACTAGACAGACACAAAGGAGGAGGCCTTAAGCAAGAAACCATTAGAAATGGCAAACATTCACACCAAATAGCCCTGGTTTAACAAGAGAGTAGCAGATTAGGTAGCTGGCTCAGTTTGCTTGCAAGGAAGAAAAATCTATATGTATCCATTTTCCATTTTAATTCCATGCTGTTTCATATTACTTATAAAGTAACAAGAGGAAGACCTTGTTCTAAAACTGCATTCTTCTAAAAATGAATGCTTGTCTGTGCTGAAATTCCCAAATGCAAGTGTAATCAGATATTGTGTTGTAGAAACATATACTCAGAAGCCTAAGGAATTCTTGTTTCAAACAGACCAGATACCAGTTAGTACTGTGCTGGACTTCAGAACTTAGAAACTTTACTGTTATGATTGAGAATGGTTTTGACTGAGAATGTGGATACCATCAAATTACAAAAAAAAAAAAAAAAAAAAAAAAAAGGAAAAAAGGAAAAAATACTTTTATGAAACCCTGTCAATTATTTCAGTCTTCTAGAATGCCTTTCAAACTGTGAGTGCATGAGGGACTTTTCAGAAGGCACTAAAGATCTAAGCCACATTTTGAGAATTTAAGACATCCTCCCATATTTAGATGACTTCATTTGTTTCCATAAAACATCGGAAGAACATCTGGCAGGAGCGGAAAGGTTTCTAAAGCTTTTTAAGGAGTAATGGTTTAAACTTGAGAACAACAAATGTCAATTTGTAAGGGATCGCATTACCTTCTAAGGATATGCATGTCCTCAAGATGGGCGGAAGCCGCAGTCACAGAAACTGGATATTAAGAAATACTGGATAGTTGCTGGAAACATTGATACAAAATCTTGTGCAGATTATTAAGGACACTTACACAGAATTTTCCAAAACAACCCACTAAAAGCAGCTTCATCATGATACAAAAACATGAGAAACCTTTTGATTTCCTGAAAAGTTTTAAATCTATACATCATATAAATTCCTGTAAATATACTAGCACCTTATAGAAACTCATGATTCCTCAGAAATTAATATCAGTGTTAGGTGAATGAATCAATAAGAAGCTGGATAGCAGCTTTTTAAGATATAAAAAATTGTGGCAAAATTAAATATTCAAACTTATAATCTGAACATTGAGGAGGCCTCAAAGAGATAATCACTAAGAATGAAATGCATCAGGTACATGAACTATAATTCATTCCGTGTAATCTCTAATTACTAACCAGAAAATGTTTTGTGGAACTGGACACGCAAACTACCTAAAAAGAGTTGCAATTATGAATTATCTTGTAAAATAAAGTGTCAGTGTATATGTTTCAAGTTGACCCTCCACTACCTGAGCGAGGCCTACAAGGAAGCTGGGGGGGGACTTTATACAAGGGCCTGTAGTGACAGGGCAAGACGTAATGGGTTTAAATTGAAAGAGGGTAGATTTAGATTGGATATCAGGAAAAAATTGTTCACAGAGAGGGTGGTGAAACACTGGAACAGGTTGCCCAGAGAAGCTGTGGATGCCCCATCCCTGGAAGTGTTCAAGGCCAGGCTGGATGAGGCTTTGAGCAACCTGGTCTAGTGGAAGGTGTCCCTGCCCATGGCAGGGAGGTTGGAACTAGATGATCTTTAAGGTCCCTTCCAACCCAAGCCATTCTGTGATTCTAGATGCTATGATAATGCAAAAAAGATTATGGAAAATTCACTGCTAATGAATGCCAAACAAGGCATATTAGCAGAAATAATATAATCCAGACACTTCTCGTTTGTAAATGAGCTCTATTTTCTCAGAAGATACCAAAAAAAAAAAAAAAGATTAAATTAAATTCAATGGACATTTTACTGAAAATGTCTTCTCAATGTGTAATAGCATTTACATTAGGAGGTCTGAGTAATGAAATAAATAATATTATTATTATAGAGTATTATAATGTATTATTTAAATCAGGGGTCTTTCTTCAACTACAAATACTGTGCTATGTTATTCACTGTCTAAATGTGGATAAGGTTACAAACACAGTAACAATCTGGTCATGATAGTAATGATGGCTGTGAAGGGTTCATGAAAAGAAACTCTGTAAAAGACCTACTTTTCATCAAATATGAATGAATAATAGACTCAATAAACACATGCAATGTGATAAATAGTACAGGGGAAACAAAAAGATCAGATACTTGGTTTATTCTTTTTCTTATTTATAAAACAGACCAGTGAAAAAATGAGAGGATTTGTAAGAATAGATACACTCTCACATAATTCAGAATTGCCACAAGATATTCAGAATGTAGCAAGACGTGGAAAAAAAAGGATGAGAGATGCTTATGAATCAAGGGTACTCAAAGAATAGCAAAATTTCTTCTTTAAATACACAATGGGAGCATACAAATGGATGCTGTACTTCAGAGAATAACCTGATCTCCGACTTTTTGAGAGAAAATAGATTTTTTTACCCCTTCTTAGTGTTTGGAACTGGTCACAGACAACACAATGTAGTAGATTTTTTTGAAAGGATTATTTTAAACCAATCTGGTAATTCCTTTCTTTCAAGAAAAGTAAGATATGTATTAAATGCTCCACAGACCATTGTGAGAGGTGTTCTGCTCGAGCAGAGACTGGAAACAGTAGAATTATGCCTATTAACCAGAAATTAAATAACAAGACTCTGGGAAATCTGTATCCATCATTTCTATTCACCACAATATGTACTCCACACACTCATCAAGTCCATTCTGTGAGCTTGCAAACTGTCTTCTTTTGCAGCATTTTCACTTCAGTGCTGGTTTTTTGTATGACACTGTCCAAGATAAATTTTCTCCTTTAAGCACTGCTGTATATAACACAATCAGAAGAATTCGGTTAGAAAGCATATGCATAAGTAGCCATATATATGCAGTGAAAGCCTTTCAGATCACTCCAAGATTCAAGAGTAACGAACTAGGATCCTGAAAGACCACCCAGCCGTTTCAGAAAACAACAGTGAAACACAGGAGAAGATTCACAGGAAGTCTCCTGTACAAGTAGTATCTCTCTCAGTAGGGTTGTCAGCCATCACAACTCAGTTTAAATTGCTATCACAGTCTATAAGATTTTTCTAGCCAAGACTATGAGCTACTTCCATGCACACACAACACAACACACAACACTCAAAATTTTCAATAGAACTTAAACCTAAACTTCATTAGCTTCAGTCTAAATCACTTATTCATGAAACTGCTCCTGAATTACCACTTTATAGCTACTATTTTGATTGTGTTATGATGGAATTTAAATCCCCACCCAGGTTACACTGATTGCCATAAAATATAAGGCAGGTTGATTGTCATTGTATCCATCTGTGCCACTGCTAAAATAACACACAATACATGCCTTGCAGATGAGTTGCTACTTTGCAAGAAGTCTCACCTTAAATAACAAATAAAAATAGAAAAGCAGAAAATTTAGTTTAGAGATTACGTTATTCCCCTTGCTTATATTCATGGTAAAGGGATACTGGTGGAAGAAGAGTGAGTGAGTATAAACTGTCCATGACTAAACTTTGGCTGGAAATTAGAGCAAAGATTCTGTCTTGAAAGGCACAAGGTTCTGAAGCAGCCTTTCACCAAGATAAGTAGACAGAAGGAACATAACTACTTCCGGATGGAGCTGGATATATTTATTAACAGAATTATGTAATGGCGTTGACTGTAATAGCCAAGAACTGGGCACAATACTTTTTCTTTACTCTCGTGTCCAAAAGGTCTTTATTAGTGTAATAAAATGTAGGCCAGAAGTCAGAGACAGGAAACCACAAGGGGAGTTGGTGTATGACATTTTGAATACACATATATCCTAGGTTTTATAATACTTTCAGGAGAGTAATAAAGAAGTCAACATAATCAATTTGAAAAATTAAAAAAAAAAGAAAAAAGTAGTATTTCCTCATTCTGGGTATGTTTTACTTTTAAAATATATTTATTTTACTTATTTTTTTGTAAGACAATATGAGAGTTATTTATTTTATATATCATGGGTATTTATTTAATTCATGGTGAGTGAAAGACATCTTTAAAAGAAGATAAAGGATTTTTAAATTCCTTAGTTTCTGAACCATGCCCTGCTAAAAATAGTTTTACAACTTGTCAATATAATAACTGACATACCTGGCCTAAGAATTTAAGCTATCATTTCAGAGTAAAAGTGAAGTTATATTATTTGTAGGTATAGTCTTCCAGATTTTCTGACAGTAAGTATTTTTCTCATTCCTTCTGTTATGATAATAATCAAGCCAGACATTTTATATTTTATTTTCTAACGCAAACGGATTTGCAGGTTTGACTCTGAGTATGAAGCTATTTGTGGCACTGGTCGTCTTGGTGCTTTCTGTGACTGTTTTTTACTTCATCAAATATTGATCACCATATAGAGTGACCTATCTGAATGAGCTCTGGTTCCTGTGTCACACACATTTGACTTAAGTTACAGGCTAGAGTTCTGGCCTACGGTTTGGCTATTGAACTTTTAATTGCTGGTTATTTAAATTCATATCAAATGCCATAGAAAATTAATTACAGCAGTACTATCCTCAAACATGCTTTCCATTCCCTTAGCCTCAAAGAAACTTACATATAACTTCCAAAATATCAGTGGACCACAAAAAATAAAACTAAATCTCATGTAAAACTTTCGAAGTTTCTACATTCTCCAAGTACACTATGAAACACTACTCACCAATATGCAAGAACTCAATTGCAGTTGAAAGTAAGTAAAACCATATTTACAGTACGTAAAATATGAAACCTTGCCTTCTCTGAAATGCAGAGTATTCAGGACCTTTATCCTTGAACTGGTACCCACAATTACAAATGGGAAATGAAGTGTTGGGGACTGAGAGAGTATTGAACCTATGATAGATACTGTTGAGTTGACCATATGACTTCTCATAACTAATGCCAGCCAAATTAAGTTAATAGATGCCCACAGAGAAGAATCCCACACATCTTTTGAGGTTTGGCTTAACAAGTTAATGAAACTCACTGTCGAGTAGTAGACTGACTACAGGTGATAAAGGCACCATGTATCTTAAAGTATGGTGTTTGGGGTAAAACTACCCAAAGAGTCCTTAGTCTCCTTAGCTTTTGCAATGTCTGAGTGCTTATTGAAAATTCAAGGAACATCCATGCATATTCCTTTTTTTTAACAGTTGTTAAAAACCAGGACAACAGTAAAATGCCTTGTGGTCACAAGCATTAAATTAGACAGCATGTTTCACCACTGTTGTGAAATATCAGGATACCTCTAGCATGGAAACTCTCTGTTGCTTGATATGGCACCTTTAGAATGATTTTTGAGTGTGTGTCAATGAAGGATCTGTAACACAGTAGAGACTGAAGTCAAATGTCTGAAATCTATTCAATATAATAGGATGCAATTGTTTTTAATAGCAGCAACTTCCAAATGTCTGTCTTAACCGTGGATGCCATGTGGGGAAAAAAAAAAGAAAAAAACCCCAAACAAACCACCCCACATACACTTAGGTATGGGCTGAGAAACCATGGACACATGAATTAATTCCAGAATTGAACTGGTTTTGTATCTTATACTGCATATTTGTAGAATATATTAATTTTCTTTTAAATCTTCTGCTGAGAAAAACAGCCACTAACAAGTGCTGAGGCAAAATACGGCTTAAGAGGATCCTGCAAGTACTTAAACTCTAAATGTGCCTTAAGCAGAAACAAACCAATATCCTGTATTTAAAATGAAAATATATTTCTCCTTTGTGAATAGTTAGCTGAAGCCAAGAGCACATCTGTTATGAGGATTCTACCTTGGTTTTGTGCTCAGCATTCCTGAGAAAAGAAGTCTAAAAAATAGATCATTTACAAATGTGTATTTGCAAAGAACTTTGTATTATTTATTTGCTATTTTATTTAAAATACTCTGAATATCCATTGCTTAAGTTTAATAAGATAAAACTGAATCTGTCCCAAAGTGATAATCTAAAAATGGGGTATTAGTGAGAGAAAATGTTATGGGAGTAAACAAAGAATGCAGCTATACATTTTGATGAACAGTGAGTGTTCAGTGACCCAAGACAGAGGAAGCTATAAATGATTCATAACTTTGAGAAATTCTGTTGTTTGGGTATTTTAAGACATAGAGTTCTATCTAATTAAAAGTAAGTACAGTATCTACTCTGGTCTTAGCTCATTTATTGAGTCCTGGCTTCAATAAAATTATTTTCATGTGATCCACATTGCTATTTTAAGGGCCTCTGTATGGTGTATTGGTTGATTTATTATTATCTGATTTGCACATTGAAAATGATTACCCTCAGGAGAATTACAATGGGATTTGATTCAGATGTAAATAAATAACAGAAGAGTCCTGAGATCTCAGCACAGCTTGCTTCTTTTCATGGAGCTTTCCAGATTTCCTAACTTGCCAGAAAATCCTTTCCAAACCTAAAGGCATAATTTTACAATTTGGGTCCTTTTTTTTTTTTTTTTACAGATACATTATTTATATAATGAACAGTGGCCTCTGACTTCAGGGGTATGGTTGTTTTTGTGGTCCTTCCTGTCGTAAAGGCAGCCTACATAAATGCATCCATACTCTTGTTCGATACCTGAAAACCACTTTCCATTATTTGCTATATGTATAAAATACCCTGGTTCTGCAAATATGTACACTCACACATAAATTCATCTAAAAGTTTTTAAGACTAACTTTAAAAGTTAAACACACAGAAAAACCTGGATGCCTTAAAGTTAAAACCTGTAATTTTTAATCTCTAGGCACTTGGCACTCTGAGGGAAATCTAAAAATGTTCAGGCACGTTAGAGAGGAAATCAAGAAAACAATGCTGGCCAGAGAACTCTCAAAGTAGGAAGAAGGAAACCTGAAATCCTGAACTTCCCTAGAAATTAGGAATCTGAGTGGTACTGATAGGGGGCTCTTCTGAGCATCAGGAGTTTACAAATATTTCTTGAAGAAGTTTACCTACAAATCTATCTAAAAAAACAAACAAACAAACAAAAACCAACACCAGTATTTGTGCTATTTTTTACCCAAAAGATTGTCAGTATGAAATAAATTGTTGTAGCAGTTCAAAAGACACTAACTCCAGTTGAGGGACAACAACTTCTTAAATACCTTGAGACTGATAGCAAGAGCATGTTTGACTGTATCATTCATGGTCTTGTGTTTAGTTATATCTCAGTGCATAATTTATTTTCTTCTCGTTAGTTACAAACTTTTTTCCACAGCTTTACAGTTCCAGCCCTATTGTTGACATAGTAAATCAACCTTACATTCAGTGAAAATAACTAGAATGGTTTAATACAATTCTAATTCACTAAAAGATGCACTAGTTCACTGATCTTTATTTTCAATTATTTGGAGATGTCTTTTATACTAATGAGCACAGGGGGACTGTGTTTTAACATTAAGGATGGCCAGGCATACCTGTTCTATTTTTTTTTTTAATTTCACATTTTTCTTCTGGAGTTCTGAGGGAGATCTTAAAAATTACAATGAAACACTTTATTTCTTTTACACATCCACCTTATGACTGTGTAAGAACTCATATATAAGAAGTCTTATATATTCTAAAGGAAATTTCTGTCTTTTCAGGATGGGATTATACATGTGATTCACAGATAGTCACAGTCTTATTGAACTGAACAAGAAGGCCCCAGTCTTGTATGTAGATCTGGTTAGTTACCATTTAATTTTCTCCCCCTATGTCATATACTCCTGCCTCTTATTAATGCCATCGTGCTTTCTCTGGGGAATTTTTGATTTTGTTGTTTTGGTTTGGGTTTTGGGGGTTGGGGGTGAGGGAGAAAAGATTTCTGAAGTTATGCAGGTTGCCAAAAATTTTCATTGATGATAATTTCCTCTTATTGGAGCTCCTCTGATGGCAGATATCTTGTCTTCTCCAAGTAGGTCCTGAGCTAGTTCCCTCCTTTCCTCTTTCCCACATTTCTAAACGCTAGTACCTAAATATCTTGATTAAAGCTGGTGGAAAGACAAACTATGAATAGAGTGAAGGATGCTAAAAATACGATTTTTGAAAGATGTATTTTACTGCAATTGACAATTTCTGGTGTAAATGCCATTGCGCACTGCAGTCCCAATCTCTCTGACAGGCACCATCCTGCAAGGTCTGAGTGGGGTGGGCCACTATGGTGGCCAGTGACAGGGACCACTGACAGCCCCTAGCACTTTTGGGGAGGAGTGAGCCAGTGCTGGGGCCCAGCAGGGGTGTCCCATTGCAAATGGATGGAGATGTGTCCAGAGACAAGACAGGGCTGAGGCCCTGTCCAGGAGAGGAGACCTCCACAGTGTCAAGGCCAGAGATGGGGATGAGCACAAGCACCCCTACAGCATTCGTGGTGTCAGGATGGGGCATGACAAAGCCAAAATGGGGTGCAGGGACCCTGGGTGGGGGATTCCAGGTCAAGGCTATCAGGTCCAATAGTACTCCCAGGGCCCTGACAATAAGATTGGATCTTTATGAGAAGCTGGAGGATGAAAAGACAACAGTTTCATGCTCTTGGTGAAAGAGAGATTTCAGAGTATTATTTAAATATGAGTGGGTTGTAAATGGGTATTGTTTCTCCTAAGCAATGTCAGTGTTGCTTTAAAGAAACACAGGATGAAAGATCGTAACTTACAGATGTAGGTGTATAAGATGGAAAGACCAGAGCCCCAAGCAACTGTCCTTAGCTTTTCTAAAATTTCTGTCTTTATTCTTGTGGTAATTCCATCACATGAGCTATATATCATCATGGTGTAAGTTACATAAGTCTAAGGATTTTTTGGTTTATTTTTAAATTTCAGCTTTACTCCAAATGATGTTCATCCCACTGCAAATCTCAGGCTCATCCGCTATTGCTAAAATAAATTTTGAGCTCAGAGATTCAAGGCAAATGGAGAGAAAAGAGATCTTTTATTTGTCACTCCAGATATGTGATTCATGTCAGTTAACATCCAAGAGAATGTTTTTAACTCCTTCCAAAGACTACACCATTATTAGAAATACCACATACAGTTCACAGTGTTAGAAACCTTTTCTTCAGAGAGAATCAGAGACCTGAAGAGACTTACTAAGAAAGGAAATAAGAAACCAAATAATTTCACATGAAAATTTTCATAGTAGAAAAATGCAGGAGCAGTAAAAGATTATTAGAAAAATTAGAAGGACAGGGAAGAAGGCAGCCAAGGAAGAAGAAAGTAAATATGAATGATAAAGCAAGAAAATGTAATAGGAGGAAAAATAAGAAAAAAATAAGAAGTAGTAGAGAAAGTAATGAAAAAGGAAAAATTGACAGAAGATAAATTTATTTCAAGAAAACTTTGGAGATAATTACAGCAGTTTCTAGCCAAAAAGCTGATATAAAATTTACATGACACACTTGCATGTGAATTTAAAAGTCTGTCAAGAAACATCATAGGATAGCAAAATATTACACATTCATGCAACACCTTGTGAGCTTAGTTTTGATCTCTAGTTAGGGAAAGGACAAGAAACTTCACCTCAGGATTAAATAATCATCTCAAGAACTCTATTTTTTTAATGGAAAAATAATAATTATGCTTAAAATTATTGTCAAAATGCAACATTTTCTATTATGTTAGTGTTTTCCATTAATATATTTATCTTTTCATCATGCAGCTTATCAATATTTTCATTCATATTTATGCTGAATAATCTATTCCTGTGTGATTTTATCCTCAAATGTTTACTCTGTGTCTTGTAATTAGTAGAAACAGACGCCCAGGTATGGTATGTGATTGCATTGTGTTATAGGAGTTTATTTTTTTGTGAAGAATTCAAAGCATGTTCAGAAACATTCAAGAAAAGGTAGAATTTCCTTTTTTTTTTTTTTTTTAAAGACAAAACAAAACATCCCTACTGAAAATTTGTGTTTGCAGGCAACGTTATTGGCAGTTTGGGGTTTTTTTCTTTTTTTCTCTTTAACAAATGGATATGCACATGATCTCTCCTTCTGTTAAATCATAGTTAAGGAATAACACCATGCACTTGGTGTGAAGGAAATAAGGTCTATGCTACAGCCTCACTTCTATTAACTTCATTTACACAGCATCATACCCACTATGTAAATGAGGCTATAAGTTGTTCACTTTGTCTTGATTTTAAATTACAATTGATATATTCTGCAAAGAGGTCTTGTCCTTAAATTATTGACATCACAGCTCATATCTCCCCAGCTCATGTCCCAGGTACCTCTCCTTAGATACATACCAAATTCTTATTCTAACATTAGTCAAGAGACGGGATACTTATCCAGGAGCTACCAGGAACTAGAAAAGGTGAGATGATGAGTTGCATTCCTCAAGGGTCAGTGTTGGGACTGCTACTCTTTAACATCTTTGTCAGTGACATGGACAATAGAATTGAGTGCACCCTCAGCAAGTTTGCTGATGACACCAAGCTGTGTGGTGCAGTTGACACACTGCAGGGAAGGGATGCCATCCAGAGGGACCTGGACAGGCTGGAGAGGTGGGCCACTGCCAACCTCATGAATTTCAAAAAGGCCAAGTGCAAGGTCCTGCACATAGGTCAGGGTAATCCCAAGCACAAGTAGAGGCTGTGTGGAGAATGGATCAAGAGCAGCCCTGAAGAGAACTTGGGAGTACTGGTGGATTAAAAGCTGAAAATGAGCCGACAGTGTGCGCTGGCAGCCCAGAAAGCCAATTGTATCCTGGGTTGTATAAAGAGAAACGTAGCCAGCAGGTCTAGGGTGGTGATTCTCCCCCTCTACTCTGCTCTCATGAGACCCCACGTGGAGTACTGCATCTAGCTCTGGGGCCCTCGACATGAGAAAGATATTAACCAGTTGTAGTGAGTCCATGAAGATGCTCAGAGGGCTGGAGCACCTCTCCTATGGGGAAAGGCTGAGAAAAGTTTGGGTTTGTTCAGTCTGGAGAAGAGAAGGCTCCAGGGAGACCTTATGGCAACTTCCAGTGCCTGAAGGGGCCTACTAGGAAGCTGTGAGGGGACTTTTTACAAGGGCCTGTAGTGACAGGACAAGGGGTAACGGGTTTAAATTGAAAGAGGGTAGATTTATATTGGATATCAGGAAAAAATTGTTCAGAGAATGGGTGGTGAGGCACTGGGACAGGTTGCCCAGAGAAGCTGTGGATGCCCCATCCCTGGCAGTGTTCAAGGCCAGGCTGGATGAGGCTTTGAGCAACCTGGTCTAGTGGAAGGTGTCCCTGCCCATGGCAGGGGGGTTGGAATTAGATGAGCTTTAAGGTCCCTTCCAGCCTCAACCATTCTACAATTATATGAAAAATTTATAACATGGCATCATAAACCATGTACTGGTGGGTTAATTTTTTAATGCCATGATAAGAACATTTTAGGTAAAAGACACAAAAATTGAATATACAGATGTGACTGTCATCATAAACAACTGTACCTTTTCATATTTATATGAATATTTATATTCATCAGAAGTTTTGAAGTCTATGCCAAGATCTGAGTAGTTATGTGCACTGCCACTAAGAGATGCGTAGTTTCTATGGACTTTGAATATTTACCTGGTCAGCTAGAGGGTGCAAAAGTGTTCTGAAAATGTTCAGAGGTCCATGAATTTCAAATATTATCTTAGCATGATTAATAAGTATGTAAAACCATTCATGAATTTAATTCCTTATTTGTTCAGCTCTCCTTTGGCCATCTCTTAAGACAGAATAATAATGGCTGAGCGTTCTTTTCAGACTGAAAACTTCAGCTTCTCTCTGAGTATAGAAAACCAATCTCAGGTATCACCTGACACAGACAATATTATGACCAGTAAACTCTTACAGTAAAGCAAGGTTTGGATACTGTGGCTACATTGGTAGAGAGAAATGATTTAGACTGAAAGCTTTATTACAGATGAAGTAGAAGGAAGATAAGGGAGAAATTAAAATATTTTAGATTCTTCGAATTTTCAGATTCTCCAGATCCTTCAAGGTCAGTAAAGAGATGACCTAGATTAACTCCAACAGGTGTCTTCCAATTCAGCAATTGTAAAGGGTTACAATCACACTTCTAAACACAATTCTCTTAAGAGAACAAAAGAGGGAGTTCTGGTTCTTTAAGGTGCCTTCCAACCCAAACCATTCTATGATTCTATGATTCTATAATGGACAATGATAACTAAATATAAAAAAGATAAATATTGCAAAATCATATTAACAGCTAGATAATACTAGTCTAGACACCAGGCTGGTGTTAGGTAACTCTAAGGATGTAACTAACCTGCGCAGTATGGTTCCATACAGAACTACTTGAGCTATTATGAGCATGACATCATTTTAAGTATTGAACATGATTGTGTTGTGTTAATTTTTGTACTGATTTTTCCTGTAGACATAATTGGTATAAAGTACCAAACTTCCCGTTGCTTGTAAAAGCATCAATTCAGTTTAAAATAAACTTGGTTTGACTCACTGATATTCAGGGCACAATAAAGCTAAAGGTCAAATGCTTTGGCGTTTACATAGAAATGAAGCTACCAAGAAGTTTAGACAGCACTCTATGAATAAGTAGCAGTGAGCACTGCTAGGAGATAGGTAGAAAACAAAACAATATGTGTACTTACAGGCCTTGATGGTGTTGGATTAATGTCTACAGACATGCTCTTAAAGACTCCTAATTTTATGAGAAACAATGAAGCATTAGCTAATACAGCGTCTTCATGCCTGAAGTGTTTCTCCCTCAACACTTCTCAAATTACGTCTGCAAAATAATTACTGTAAACTTTGCTTATGAATATTGCATTGTGTTCTTCTGAATAAGATGTCATCATTCATCTGAACAGGGTGGTAAGCCTGGAAGACAGCAATAGTGATAGGGGGAAATTGTTAATTACTTTTACTGTAAAAGCCATCTGTTATAAGAGTTTGAATTAACTCCCATCAGCCCTCTTGCATGTCTTAACTAAAATCAGTTTGTTCAAACATAAAATAACTCACCTGTACTTAAAGAAAAACATGCATGAGATAAAACATATATGAGGTAAAGCATATGACTGACTATCATCTCCCGAGTTTGCATCATAGGTTTATATTGTCCAGCAAAAACTACCCAGAAGTCTGTTACTGACACTGTGCATACTAGAGGCCATGTTAAAACAATCCAAACCTATGATTAGGAGAGTCAATGAGATAAATCAAATGGGAGATACTCTCTAAATTCATCGCATTAGAAAGATGAAATCGTTAAAAACATGATAATTAGATTGTATCATATCATCGGGTAAAAGTTAAGAATCTGGAATTTTGTTTATGTCATCTCTATTAGAGCAGATCTCTAATAAAAATCATCAGCATAACTGTCATTAAATGATCATAGTTTCTATCCATTTTTTCACTTAAAATAAACATATTTTCCTTTATTTTTTTCAGTCTACAGGCAAAGAGAATCCACTTTGTCTGTTGAATCTCTAAATAACAACATTAAACCATAGAAATTCTGCTTTGACCATTTCTGGAAATTTTGACCAATATTGCAAGACTGTGTTGAGGTCAAAAATTGCTTTTCTCATGCATTCAAATCATTCATATGGTTAGAAACACTTCTACAGTCTTAAATGTCCACTCAGAACCCATCTTGCAAGAGGAAGTTTGGAGCCAAGTTGTGGAACATAGGCTGTTAAGATGTTGAGAATTACATTGTCACCATATAGTCTCTAATCCTCCAGCTATGGATGTGGGTATTAACTCTAGCAAAACTTTGGGCAAGTACAGGAGTGAGCCTACATAGCCCATTGAATATTCAGACTACATTTTGCTACTTCCTAACACAACTTTCAGTTAAACTAAACTGTTTAATTTCAGAAATTCTTTTTGCATTGAGAGAGAAAAAGGAAAAGGTTTATAAAAATCAGAATATCTCCATAAAACTTATGCCATTTAAATCTTGAGTTTCTAAAAGTTCATTAGAAAATTAGTCACATTTACTTCAAATGCATGCATGTCTATAACTGTGGAGTAAAATGCAAGACCAGATTATAATCAATGGACACATAATCTATGCTTTTTTTTTTTTTTTCTCCATTGTTTAAAGGACTTTAAGGTTTTGTTTCGTTTAGACTGACATACTAAATAAATGTCCGGAAATCTTATACAACACTGCTCTAGCAGAAGTTGGGACACTTCAGCCATCCATAAAATCAACATTTTACTTTTAATTATGTCAGTATACCCTCTATTTTTCTCTTTCAAAAACACCTACCCTGTAGAATATGAAATTACTTGCTTTTTTTATAACACTATATGAATCACTAAATTGGAAAATGGTATATTTAGCAGATAGCTTCACTGTATCAGGACATTGTCAGAGAATAATCCTCTCCTGCTATTACAGAAACACTACATATGTTGCAGTGATCCTGGATACATAAGACAAGATCCTGTTTATTTTCAGAAGAGAGTTATTAAACTTGTAGCAATGTTATGATACAAAACTTTGCTGAATTGTGAAATTGTGGACTAAGATATTTTTCTCTGTGTGCAAAGGCAAAAATCTGATCATGACTGGATTAAATAACAAAACTATTTGAACTCTTCCCCTCTCTCACTAGGCTGGTGGTAAAGATTGTAATTAGCTGGGCGTAAAGCATTAGGGTTGTGAGGAAAATTAAGACAATAGTGTCCGTTAGGTTATTCGTAAAGGTAATAGCTACGTAGCAATAATAAAACTAAATCCCAGGACATTTGTATCTTTACAACAAATCAATCGTCATTATTAATTCAATGAGTCTCCTTCAATGCCTAAAGCACACAAGGACAATGATGTGCAAACTCCTAGAAAAAAATGCCCATATAGAGTTCTCTGTTTTTGCTGTTCAAGTAACCTTATACTTGATATCACATTCATATTTACATAAACCACACAGCACTAACAATTGCCTTTCCATATCATCTCAGTATGAAGGAAGAAGAGTGGCTGCATCAATATGAAAAACTGTCAATGAGCCCACACCCTGCTGGACAGCTCCAAATTAATCACATAGTTCATTACAAAAACAGCATTTCCCTTCTTTCCCAGATGACAGTGATTATCGTCAGCCATGGAAAAGTTTCTCCAGATGAGGTGCCCGAAGGAGAGCACTAATCTGACTCTTCTGAAAGAGCAATGCTTTCCTTTCCCAGAGGCTACAAAATGCCATAAAAGAATGTTCTCCTTGGCTTCCCCCCATTTTTCCACCTCAACATATGCTTCTCAATTTCTTGAACAGCTTCACTGCCTGAACTGCAGAATTTAACTCCTGCATATCTGAGGTGATGGGGGATTCAATCTGATAAGCTTGACTTTCCTTTAAATGTCTTTGTTCTTTACCATCTTACATTGAAAAGGTAAAGAAAGGAAATGAAGGGGCAGGGGGTGGGGGAAGATGTGGGGTGGAGGGTGTGAGGGAGAAGCACATAAGAAGCCATGAATGGATAATCTACTTCTTTAAAATTGTCCATTTTCTAAGGTACTTAACCCATGAAGTGACACAGAATGAAGCAAGAGGGAAAGACTTTTCAGGAGGGATAACCTACAATGTGGTTAATGAAAGCCAAGAGCTTGTACTTAAGTTTAACAGAGGTCTTTTAGTTATGAGTACAGAAAAACAGGATAAATGCTTGGTATCAATCTACAGAAAATTACATTTACTTTTGAAGAGCCACTATACACTTTCTTGATCATAAGAGTGGGAGGGGAAAAAAAACCAAAACAAACAAGCCCATGGAAGAATCTGGGTATTCCCAACACATAAATCTCCATTTCCTCTAGGGAAGGGAGAGAAGGGTTTGACACCTGTGCAGCATATAACACCTTGACCTTTTTAGACCAGTCTCTGTCTTGAGATTCAAAATTAACAAAAGAGTAAAAGATGAAAATGTATGGCACCTGTGTCACTGAGTTCAGTGATGTTGCTGCTCTCACAAAGGAAATGGAAGTGTTCTTCAAAAACAGGATAAGCTTACGCTGCACTAGGTGATTTAACAAGAATTTCAGCAAAACAGCACCTTGAACCAATGCAGTCTGCCACAGATGCAGTTAATATATATCCTCAGGCCTGTTACTCACCTTATAACTGGCCATAAATCTCTTCAGGGATACACAGTTTTCTGCTCAATAAGGAGGCAAATGTCCATCCTTGATGATAGAAATGAAAAGGTCAGTAAATCTTAAGATTTTCTCCTTTTCTAGACTTTACTGTATAAAGGGATTTTTTACTATTCTTAAAAATAAAGGTATAAACTGCAGAAGTTATTTTTCTTTATTCAATGGTTTGTAATGGATCTTATTTCTTTCTGGTATCTAGGCCCTTGTTTTGTTTCTCATTACGAACTACAGGAACAATCTTATTGTGTATCAGTATTCAATAAACAAATCAATGCAAAAGACATATGTTATTCTTCAAAACCAACAAAAATGTAAACACCTGCTCTAAATCCCCAAGTGAAATGTGTTTTCCTTGGGGACATTTAAGTTTTCATTTCCTGATATGTCATCTTTCATGTCTCAGGCTTCTTATGGGAAATCCTGAAGCCATTATCCAGGATGAGAATAAATAAATGTAGGAGCTCTGAAGCAATTGGGGGAAGAAAAAACAAAAAGGAACCAAACCTAACCTTGATGAAATTGTTTAGAATATAAACAGGCTATGTGAGCACAGCTAGATTAAACATGGTTAAAAAAATGTAATACAGTTTTTCTTTATTATATCCAAATATGTGTGAAGAAGTCTTTGTACTTCCACTTTTATCTTTTTATTTGGAGGATCAGTGAAGATGAGGAAAGACCTGATAAAACAGGTTTCTGCTGTTTTGAACATAAGCTTGAATATCTTGATGTAAATTTATATAATGGATCTATTACCCAGGTTAGACAATCATACAGCTTGAATTTAAAATCAATGTATTATTAAGAATCAAAAGGCACAAAGGATGTAATTTCTGAGCAACAAATATTAGTGTGAAAGTATCAAAGAATTGACTTTCTAATACTGGGAAAATCTTTTTTGTAAAACTATTTTGTATCTTTCCACAAGTGACTGTCTTTGACACTGTGATCTTTATGTGGTTGAAACCATCTTTCCTTGGAAATCCATTCAAGGGATGAAAAGATACAAGATTCAAAATACTGGTCAGAGATTTCACTGTGAAGTCAGTAAAAGCAGATCTGAATATGCAGATTTCTCAGAAAGTTTTGACCTGGAAGAATATGTATTAATTAAAGTGAGCTTTATGACTCATAACATGGTTAATTTACCTTTTGCAACTCAGGATTTTTGCAAGATGAAAACAAATTCCACTGTGCAATCAATCCTGTTCAAAATATGAAGAAAGCTATCAGACAGAAGTATAACATAGGGTGAAATTTTGTTATTGATTTCAGTGTAGCTAAAATGTGCTGAGTATATTTATTCTTTCTGACATATAATAATGACTGACATGCTAAGTAAGTTTTTGTATGAACCATGCTGTTTAACAGTATTTCCTTCCTAAAACACTAAAGTGTATAGATTACATATAATCAAAATGTGAATTAAACTGAGTACTGCAGAGAGAGGGTTAAAAATCAGCTACTTGATTTAGGTAAGCCTGAAAAAAAAAAAAAAACAGTTGGAAGAGTTTGACAAGGTTTGTCCGTATCCTCAACCAAAAGATTATACTGGTCATTTATTACATTGTGCTTCAGTAGTGGATCCTGACCTGTTTTTCTACTCGAAAAAAGGGGATGCTTCTTTGTATGTTACTGAAAGTAATACCATGACTTTTTGGTATGCTGGTACATTCACTCACATTTTTCTGGCTTAATATTAATTAAACATAAAATTAATTACAAGACTCTCTAGAAACAGAACCTAGATGTTTATACTTACATTTTGAAAAAGAGCATGTTTACAGATGTTAAATTTGTGGGTGGATTTCAAGGTATTGGCATTGAAAAATTAATTATATTTCAAAGAATTAGACAAATCTCACTATAAAAAAATCTAAGAAGAGATTATACTTATGTTTGTATTTTAAGAATACTGACAGCTGTACATTATTGTAGCCCATGTAACAGACTGAAAGATTTGAAAATTTTTGTTTATTTTTCATGTGTTTGCTTAGAATACTGTTAGAATACTACTTAGAATACCTGGGTTTTTTTGATCCAGCTGAGATCAGTGTAATTAAAACTGTAGACTTATAAATAGCCATCTGCCTACCTGAGAATCTGCATGCTACACTGAGTTTTAAACATTAATTCTGTAAAGGCTTTGTTCCAGCTTCCTTCAACTAACAGGATCAGAATCTGCTTAAGATGTACATCTGGCCCCTATTGCTGAAACAGGACATACTGTATTTTAGAAAGAGCAGCAAAGATCAGCCAAGTGATCTTTTATGTATTTTACAAATGCATTTACACAGTGTGCAGCTGCTGTGGTATTCTTCCAAGGTGTTCCCCTTATTTGTGCCTCTGCTTCTCCCAGTGTTGCAAGCCGAAATTATTCCACTGCTAATTCCAGATTATTTCATTATTAAATATTAGTTCTTAAGTCAGAGAGCAGGAGTGCCTGGGAGTAACATCAGCAGTTCAATATCCAGCAAACCAAGGCAATCAAATCTTAAAATTTATAGATTTCTACTTATTCTTAATCTTCCTGAATAAGATGTAGTACTTTGATTTGCCAAAAGAAAGCAAACCCAAACTCAGATATATGCTGTTTATCTTCTGGGTATATTACAGCTGTACAGGGTAATATACTTCAGAACTTGAAACAACGTACCTGTTCTGAAGTTCACAACAGAACAGCAGCCTTTGCAAACATGCACTGCAATGATTTTATGTTCTTCTCTCCTTCTTTTGGTCACTGAAATCCTTAGTATTAGCTTGAAGCTGTATCAGCACTAAATCAGGTTTAGATACAACAGATTTAAGAAATGTGTCCTTTTTTTAGGTATACACTAAGAAAGCAAGCTGTAACTTAGGCTAAGGTCATACTAGCAACAAAAAGAACAATAATGCTATAAACAATAAATTAAATTGACTTTGAAAACCTATTGTCCAAGCATTTTTTTTCAGATTGTAAAAAGATTAGTTAATATTAACATATAGTTTTAATTAAATTAATGTATAATTAATATATCACTACTATACCAAGGCATGCTAAATTGATAAATGTAATATAAAGAAATGGTAATTATGTAAACTCAACACTATGGGACAGATTCATTAATGTTTTTACATCACATTAAAATCATGTGAATCATGAAGTCATCTTATGTTTTTGGGGGGCTTTTTCTGTCCAAAAAGAGTTAGAAATGCTTCAGGCAGGAGGATGGTGTTCTTAGTATGTTTTTTAAAAATAAAAATTCTAGACCAACTGTATCAGTGCTTTCACACATTTTAATGCAGCTTATTTACTTGAAGATTTTTCTGTCCCATCAGTAGTTCTGAATTTACATGTGCCTGTTCAGTAAGTGTTTTCTGCTCTACTGAAGCAGATATAAATATTAGCATAAAAAGGGAACAGCTCTTCCTTATGTCAGATGTTATTTCATATGCTTGTTGTGACTACAGCACTATCCCTTGGATTTCCAGTCACGTGAACAAAATGCATATGTACATTTGTTAAACTAGATAATCACAGCCTGGGACATGGTAGTGGTGCAAAACCATGTGAAGAGGGCCTCTTCAATTCTCTGGGACAAAGCGTTCATCTCCTCTCCAAGGTGACTGTGTCAGTACTTAGCTGGAGAGAAGGAGCTGGGGTTTTACTAAAGGGCAAAAATTCCCTATTTTTATCTTGTCCCATCTTCTCCTCTGAATCTATGCCTTGCAGTGACCAAGTTTCAGAGAAATGGAAGTCCAGAAAGCCCAATTTTCTGAGGCATCATCTGGGATTCAAGGAACAGAATAGCCTCAGTTAATTGATGCCATCAAGGAGACAATGATTTCCACCTGGTTAACATTAGTACAGCCTTCTGAGCAATGTGATACGAGTGGTTTCAGAGAATTTCAGAGAATTTGAAGTCAGCAGTATCAGTCCCTATCTGAATCTGAGGACAAATAATTTTTTCTTTCCTTCAAAACAAAACAACAACAACAAAGTCAAAAGGACTGATTCTACTACACCAAAACACGTGTATGAAGTTCTTCTAGTATCAGGCAAAATTTCATAGCAGTTACACTATTAGAAAGCTCTGTAAGAGAGAGACATAGAAAATAAAGGAGGTATAGACCAGGTGGTTTGGGAAACCCTGGGTACATTGGGCAAAACTGACAGATAACACCTAAAGTTACAAGCTGAGAAAAATCCAGAGATGTAGTATTTTTTACCTGGATTTATTTTACTGGGAGATGAGAGTCAGAGTTATATATTTAGGTAACGCAAACCAAAAAAGCACAGGAGCAGGTACCAAGTTTCCATACAAAACACTTTGAGAAAGTAAGTAAATATCACTAATACTTTAATGTAGTTGCATTGGTCCAAATGAGCACGAAGTATGCTCCAAATATTGATAATTACCCCAAACAGGCATATGCACGCTCATGTACTCTTGGGCAGATTTTTGATGCAGATCTTTGTGTTTTCAAGTGATACTGAATCTTTAGGCTTTCACAGTCTATCGGGACTTTCTGTCTGCTAAGAGATCAGGGCCAGGTATCTGCTGACAGTGAGTTTCACTGCACTCCCTGAAACTGCACTTTGTCAGAATTTCTGACATGAGTATTTTAATAAGAGTTATACAAAAGACTGAAATAGAGTTGTAATTTAACAGCCAACAATCAATCATTCCTGGATTAATCACAGACAGAATATACACATGAAAATCCACAGAAGCCATAAAAACCTTATTTTTTCCAATGATTAAATTCTTTGAACTTTGAGCTGTTTACTGCTTATTGTAACAGAAATACTTGTCCTACCAGTTTCAAAAGGTATCAGGGAGGTGAACAAGAGCTGTTCTTTAAGTATGTAGGGCTAAAGTGATGCTCAAAAATAGGCATAAGCACAATAAAAAAATAGGTAACGTTCACTCGTCTTTTTTTTTTTCTTGCTTGTTTCAAACTGTTCTGAGAGATTTACTTTCAGAACAGGAAAAGATTCACTTCTGACTAAATGAATCCCTTTTGGCATTCGAATTCAGCAGCTTAAGCACTTCCTATAATTAAGTCCAAAGAAATACTTATTTTAGGCTTAAATAAATCCCCTTGGAGCTGTCAATGAATGCTAACTTCTCTGGGCTCCAGAGAGATGTAGGGGTCCAGGGATTTCTCTTAAGTGCCTCATTACCCATTAGCTTGCAAAACACATCTATTTTCAATACCTGTAATATGATAGTGAGTTTTAAGAGAGTGCTTCCTATAATTAAGTCCAAAGAAATACTTATTTTAGGCTTAAATAAATCCCCTTGGAGCTGTCAATGAATGCTAACTTCTCTGGGCTCCAGAGAGATGTAGGGGTCCAGGGATTTCTCTTAAGTGCCTCATTACCCATTAGCTTGCAAAACACATCTATTTTCAATACCTGTAATATGATAGTGAGTTTTAAGAGAGTG
>NW_010239145.1:6896-43438 GCF_000690775.1 Eurypyga helias | reverse complement strand
AATGCCCCCTTATGAAATTTAATATGAAACTAACTCCAATCCCAGGTTTTTTCCTGAACTCTGTGCATGTTAACATGAAACACCATACAGGAAGCTTTTTTATTTCTGTTTTTTAGGTGCCCAATCCCCACCCCCACTTTGAAAACAATGTAAAAAAAGCGAGTCTTCTGCTGCCTGCAAGAGGTGTCTAATTACTAGCTGGAAACTCCTTTCATCACCCAGGTGTTAGAAAACACAGCCCTCTAATAGCAGGCCATTGCACTTCAGTGAACTTGCCCTGCAGGGGATTGGACTGTTCAAGGCCAAGCCTAGGGAAACCTGTTCACAACCATATGGAGGAGGTCTATAGTTTTGTTTCTAACAGCCCTCCCTTAATTCCTGTTCTTCCTCCACTATCCCCACAGAGATTTAAGAGAAAAAAATATTTGCAGGAAGAAACAGATGCCTTCAGCCACTTGTCCAGCAATTCGTTTTGGCATAGAAGGTCATTGTTGGATCTCCTGTGCAAAAGTAAAATAAAGTATGTTTGCATGATCAGCTATCAAGCATTAATGCAGAAAATGCATAGAAAAAAAATCCAAAAAACAATTGCATAAAGGGAAGTTTGAAAGAAAGTTTAAAAGTGACTTGAACAAATGAAAAAAAAAAAAAAAAAGCTGTTCAAGGCACCACTACCAGTCATCTATTATTTATGTCCTCACAGTAGATCAAATCTAATTTCCTTTCTCTCTCTTTTCTTTTACTTTCTTTCAATTTTTGAGTGTGGGGTTTTTTTGTTGGTTTCGGGGGGGGGTGTTTCTTATTTATTTGGGACTGGAGAGTGATGGGATAAACAGACACACCATCTTGTACACTTAAATAGTTGAAGCATCTGTGCATAATTGTCATATAAACCCTCGTGTTTGTCTTCCTGACATTTCAATTGAATTTTATAGCCGTTCTTACAGTGCTGACAAATACAGTCCTTTCACTCAATTGGCCAAAGCTTCGACCTTGCTAGAGTTTAATTTTAGCCAGTTTAAAACAGTCTAGTATTTAAATTCCACAATGTGTATGCCAAGTGGCCTATCCCTGTTGGTGAAAAATACACTGGGTGTAACTACAACTGAGTTTTACATCAGATCAGGAATGCACTTTTGAAACTAAATCTTCTGTTTACTGTGCAGTCACACTCCTCACAATGCAGCCTCAAAGAATGCTGAATGGATTTGTTTTAGCTGAAAGTAAAATGGAAGTTATGCTCAAAGAACAAAGTTAATTTCTTCCAACAGTTAGTGGATGTTCAGCCCATGGGACTAATGTAGATCTTGGGAAATGTTTTGAAATGCATATAGGGTTGACTTACCAGGTCCTCAGCACCAGCTGATTCCCGCTGTAGATCCATTGTGCCAACCTGCTTACGAATGTTGTCCTAGTGTGTGAGCATCTGCTGAGCAACAGATACTCCTTAGACCAATTCTCTTTAGCTTGTCTTTCTAGCCCTTGTCTATCTCTGAAATGACAGATAATCTTTCTGTATCAATTGTTTATGAGCCATTCAGTTAGTACAAAAAAAAAAACCCAACAAACAAACACGTATCACAAAGCAACTCCTACTTCCACACTTTAATAGGAAAATGTTTGTAATTTCAAAAAGAACTGGTAGAAAACCAGTGGAGTTCTGTAGGTTGAGTAAGCACAAAACTCATGCTTATGGTGTAAGATACATTTAGTTCATGTTATGTGGGCAGACGTTGTAAGAAGATTTTGTAAGAAGCACAGAAAGTGATTCACATGATTGTTCTTAAACACTTACCTTAGGATGAGATGTATCTGCTGATATGTTCCTGAATATATAGATATTTAGACATATTTTCACATTTATAAAAATCTTATACACTATATACATATAAAGCTATAAGTAGCATATTAATATATGTTAGCTGAGGTGAATAATAAACATAATGCTCCTCACTTGTATTGCTGGAGAACAGCCTGATGTTTACACAGTCTTACGTACACAAAAAGACATGATGTCTTCTTGCTCTGCAACCTGGTCTAAAGATTAACAACTCCAGTCATCCAGCTAGGTAGCTATTTTTGCCTGGTGCTGTTTCTAAGTGAGCATGACTCTAGTAAAGATCAGATATGTCTGGATGGCAGCAACATGAGATACACTCATTGTGGCATTTTGACACATTTATCTAGCTTAGTGGTACCCAGATGTCCACTGTTCTGACATTTCAAGCACAGCCCCGAGGAGCAGGGGCCCTTCTTCATGCACCCATATAGAAATACCCTGAGTTTTCATTTCTTAACAGGGCCCTAAGTACTCTGGGAAGCATTGTCTCATTGAGGTCTCCTGGTGTCACCCTGGCATAAGAGTCCAGATATGAATATGCACAGAAATATTGATACAACAGAAGTGCGTTCTTTTAATTATTTACATTAATTGGCAGTGCCTCTGATCTAAACAAAAGCTTTTAGTTATATTCAGATCGAGTCGCTGAAGGAAACGAAGTAGTTCTGCTTTTCAGAGTATTTGTTAAAATGTACTGTTTTCAGCCGTTGCATTTGGAAGCACATGAAACCTTGCTTGGGTCTCAAATTTATCAAAACTGTGAAATTCTTATCCTTAAATTTTTCCATCTACTCTATCTTTAAACTATCTCAACCAACTCAGAAACATCCACTTTTTAATTTCCATCTTTATCTAAGTGTTTGTACTCTGATCCAGACTTTACTTTTGTAAATTAAACTTTTTTGAAGCATAGATCTCCTTTTTAATGTGAATTTAATATTTATTTTAAAATTTTTTGTATATTCAATCAGGTTTTTTTATCCTTTTACTAAAAATATTTATTAATTCTGAATACAGAAGTTTTTAGAAGTCTAATTAAAAAAAAAGCGTTCTTGTATTCTTCTTGCAAGCAAAATTGGTTAATAAACACGTATGTGTTTCTTCTCATTTTCACAGTAACTGCATCCTACATTTCAATTTTCTGATAATATGTGTGTTTTCTTTTAACCAACTTTCCCAGGCCTCTACTTCCTCTGTGATGAGAAGCCTTTCCAACTGCATTATCTCCAAACTCCCATGTTGACAGAGAATCATTCTTTCAGTTCCCTTGGAAGGACAATGTCCCTTTGAATCATCTGCTGAGGAGATATGCTATTATATCTTTTATTCCTTTTTCTTCCTCTTTCCTCCTTAAAGGAATAAAATATCTTTACCTCCATCAAAAACTGAATGAGTAGCTACTTCTCTCAGATTTTCATCTGTGTTCTTTACATTTTGCCCATTCCAGAATAGGAGGCTGAACTGGACTTTCTGCATCAACTAACATAAATAATTGATGTCTGAAATACCAAATTATCTTCTACAGAACACTGATTATATTCTCTCTTATCTTACATTTTACCAAAAGAAAGCAACCCCAAGTACATTCTAAGTATTACTAGAAATCTATGAAATCTGCTGGTTGTGCACAGAAGCAAAAGGAGTGATGCATTACATTTATTTAAAGGACTTAACAGAGTGCATATTATTGTATTATACATACAGGAAAATCATCGATTTTTTTCTTTTATTAGGAAAATAGGATGAGTAAATGATAAAAGGAGAGGAAAAAACAGCAGGCTGAAAACTAGGGAATCTAAGGTATTTTTCCAGAAGGTATCATCAGGTTGGAAGATTTTAAAAGTATATGTATAAATCTATAAGCATAACAGCTTGCCTCAAAATATTTGAGTGATGCAGCAATCCTATATCATAGGCAGATCTGTTTAATCATTTCTTGAAGCTATTTACACTTTTAGATTCTATGTTATCCCATAGACCTGAGCTCCATTATTTTATTTTTTTTAATTAACACATTACTAGAAAAACAATACTGAATATCACTAGATTCTTGTGAGAAAGAACCATAAGAAGATAACATTTCCATGACTTTAGAAATCATAATCTCAGTCTAATTTTGCCATGGCTTGATCATGTATATCTCTTTCTGACAGTGTTCCATGGATGTAGAACACAAGATATATGTTTAACATGTTCTGTTCTTTTCTTCTCTTAACTTTACAAAATTTTCCAGATACCTAACATGAGCAATTTGCTACAAAGAGCCCCAACCAAACAATAGTATCTTATTACTGCTCTTAACTGCCATAGTTATGGAAAACAGATTATTCTTTTTCTCTTTGGAAAATTCTTTTACATATTTGAAGGAGTGTTATCATGTCCTCTATAAATCTGCCATTCTCTAAGGTAAGAAACATAATTTCTTTCACTTATTTATCACACATCATATTTTCTGTGCTTGTGGATGTGTTTGTTGCTCTCATTAAGACCCTCTTCATTTAGGCCACATATTATGACTCTTTGGTACCCAACCTTGACTTCCAGCTGATATACTTTAATGTTACTCAATAGAGCAGATAGATCATTTACAGCCATCTGTAAATGTCTTGTAGCCTTAATTCCTCTTTAAACATCTGAATTTGCTTGTCTTTTTCATAATAATATGGCATACTAAAATTCTGGTTTCCTATAATCTCAGAGACTTTTCTTAAGAACTGCTGTTAAGTAGTTTTTTTCATCTTGAATTTCTTCAGTTAATTATTCTTATTTTATGATGACCCTTGTTAAATATCCCTCTTACTTCCTTCTCATCCAATATCACTTCCTGCTCTTCAGTTTCACAAATACAGATGATCACGTCAGTCCCTTTGGGAATTTAAAGACCTCTGTTGCCTATCACTGATGCTTGTGTCTGGCTGAAGATTCATTGTCTGTGTGAAGAGTCTTCATGTGGAAGTCAACCCATAACACTGATTAGCCAGGTAATCTTCAGTCTACTTTTTCTACTTCTCCTGTTTGGTGATAAGATGTCACAGGCTAATATCCATGATGATTTTAAACACAGCTGAATCAAAAATGTAGTTCTGTTACTTTTCAGAGAACAGTTTGTACAATAAATGCAAACACCAGGATCAAGCTGCAGAAGAATTAACATATCGATACATGACAAATATTTTAAACCCAAAATGTTTCAACACTGCACACAGTTTCATCACCCTCAATTTTATGCATCGCTTTCTGTTTGAAAGCAGGCAGCTGCATTCTATTACTGAAACACCTTTTGCATACCTGTCCTCATCTGGGTTCCTGGTTTCTTGTGCAGGTCATAAAACACCTTTTGTTCTGAAGAATGTTTACACACATTTTATAGATATGATAGTGGAAAGTTATTTAAATTGCTTATGCTATCATCAGCTCGGGTCTCACAGTATAAAAATAGGTCTACCTGTCAATTCATACATTTCTACTTGTCTTCACCTTATTATGATTTTCATCCAGAACTCACTGAAATCATCAGCTTTGTGTAACATTACATTTCAGTGCTTTGTGGTGAGGCTTAGCTCTGCTGATTGCTTTTTCTGGTCAGTTTGTTGAACCCCAGAGGGACCCTATGGAAGTCACAAAATCTTCAGGCTTCTTCCTGTATGGAACAGTTTTAACAGCAAGGACTTGGCCTTCACCATCAAATGCTACACTACGCTGCAGCAATTTAGTGATTATTTTACCCATCATATGCTATTTTTGGTATGTTGACAGATATGAACTATGATGAAATTCCAAATGACAGGAAATAATTTTAGCTGAGCTCAGGATATTTGCTGTTTTAATTGGAAAGTAGTAGTGGCAATGAAACACTAAACTAAATCAAAATATGAATTATTGTGTACTTTTTATTGTTTAATTAAGAAAGAATTTAAAAGTTAGGTATTAGTGTAACATTTCAACATACAAAAATAACATAGTACAAAAATGTTCGTTAATTGAATTGAGGATGCCATTTACATATATGTGTGTATATATATGCCAACAGTACACAAATGAAGGCATGCTATGAAAAAAACTGTGGAAAAAAAAGACACCAAGGAAACAGTAGAATGAAACTTTTTTTTCATGAGGTGGACATACTAAATTTTATAAAATTCCTTAGAACAGTTGCCTGAATGAGTAGCATTCTTTGTTGGAGTGTGAGGTTATCACGGTAAAAACAGAGCTAGAGGTAGACAGAAAGATGATTTTTTTCACCAGTAGGTGAAAATAGTAGAATCTGGGCCTCCACACTGTAGGATTCACCTCACATAGCTTTAAATGTCTAAAACTGGCCTTCAACATCTATGACATTTGTCTTGGACTCACAGTACCATCACTAGAGGAAAATTAAACCTTCAGGAGCAGAGTTTGTCGAAGTCCTCAGGCAGTTCAAGTCACTTGCCATTTCCTCTCCACTGACTTTAAGGAAAACTATTATGAGCAGCTCGGGTTGAAACCTTTAACTATTACAAGCTTGAACTAAGGGAGAAATTTTTCAAATTTTGAAGAGATCTAGAAGTTTTGAATATAGCAATGATTTCTTCAAGTCGGTATCAAATTAATAGTCATGACAGCGTATTTTATTAGTCTTGATCTTGTAAGGTTTTTGAGCAAGTACTTGGCCATAAGCATCCAAACAGATCTGGTAACCTCACCTGTAATTTAAATATAATGGAATGATTTAGCTAATCATTTTGGGATTCAGTACTACCTACATGGGAACCAAGGATCTTATCATCTTATCTATCTGTCAAGTATCATAAACTATATGGACTCCATACAATAAAACCTGATGGTCACAGTTCTAAAAAATAAAGAAAAGAGAAGTACTGATCTGTTTGTAAGGTATTTATGGCTTCAAAGGGGGTAGAATTTGGTAAATCCTCAGAGCTAACCACATGTCAGAAGGTTTGCCAATCTGTCAGTGTTTAATTAAGCCAATCATTTTTAATAGCTATGATAATTGACTAAACATCAAGCTATCCTAATACAAAGTCTGCAATTCTTAAAGTCTCTTCATTGGTACTTTAAAACCTAGTTGAACTGACTTTGCTAGAGTTCACACTTTATATGATTTTACAAAAATATTTTTCATTGTGATATAAAATACATGTTCTCTTTAAATAAGGAGCACTATTATTTTGTGAGCTGTGACCTTAAAATCTATGGTGGAGACAAATATATTAGAGAAATATAATCAGTTTATGTCAAAGAAAATCCATGCCATGTTATTAATGTTAAGCTTTGTTAACAAGACTTTCCTGATGTTAGAAACTGCTAATGGGAATTTACAAGACACGACAAAAACATACAAGATGTCCCAGGATGTAATATTCTCTACCCATACCATACAACTCCACTACTTTCAAAACTGTCATTTGCACATAGTGGTTACTATAAATTCATGTCAACTTGATCTTCCTTTGATGACACAGAATTGTAAAGAAATGTCATTATACATATTGCAGCCATAAAAGTCACATATAGTACTGTAAAAGGTCTCTTGTGGAGCACAAGAAATGAAAAAAAGCCTGAGCTTGTGGAGTGATGTGGCTGAGGAGAGAGAATCTATTGTTTCCACTGGTGGTAAATCAGCTGGCATTCCCTAAGGATTTTAGTCTACACCCACAAATGTCCCCCTGCAAAAACAAACTAATTTCCTTTCCATCCCACATGCTGCTCGCCCTGATGTCAGAGCAGCGAGGATATTATTGACCAGGAAAATGCTAAAAGTAAATGCTATTAAGACTGTCTTTTCTTACAGTTAAATTGATTTTATAGTTAAAATAAATCTGAGCTTCCTTTGGAAAACACACACAACTACTTCATGCTTAACAATTCAGCTGCTTAGAGCTGGCCATCCTGTTCTCAGTTTAATACTCCAGCAAGTGTAAATATTTTCATTTTACAGAGATATGCTCCTCCAAATGTATTTTCTCCATTTTTTCTCCTTTCTTGGGAAAAAGGTTTTAAAATTTAATAACATTTAATTTCACCTTTATCACAACAGTGTGGCCTTGCTTACTTTTCTTCATGAATTGCTTTTTGGAGAATATATTTCTGAAAACTTTAATTAGGATGGGATAGAAATTACAAATTTCTGCTGAGTTTCAAATAAGATTAAAAACTGGGATGCAAATACTGGTGGCAGAAATATCTTCAGATATGCCTCACCATTCTAAAGCCTACACACATTTTTCTGGCACCCTCTGTTTTTAGATATTTCAAGGAGGACACCATGGAATAAACTTATTAATTTCAGCAGTTAAAAAGTCACAAAAGCAGTCAAAAGAGACACTGATGTTCAAAATTCAGACATCATTTTCTCATCATAGTTGTTTCACAGTTGAATTTTAACTTTAGAACTATCGCTACCATTTTTTTAGTGCCTTTCATCTATTTCATCTAAACATATGAATATATGTATTTCTCAGGGTTATCCTTGTACAGGGTATAACCATGGCTTTACAACACTGACAAAAATAAACAGTTTTTACATATATTTTATCAAAGAAAAATGTTCCTTTCATGTAGATCTCTGAGGCTGAGGCAATTCTGATTTACAAAAAAAGGGAAAGAAAAAAAAACCACAAAGGAAATTTTTAGCGTTAAACAGAAAACACAGGCTACAGCAACGATTTTATGGAGATATTTTCTACTTTGCTGAGTCCATCTGGGCCCCTTCTTGTCACTTAGATAAAAACTTATGGATTTACATTTTTTCAAGTATGCACAAGTATACAAATGCAAATATATTAGAATATATTGTCATGCAGTTTTAATAAAATGCTTATTTGACTTTAATGTATTATTTGGGATATATATGATTAAAAGTACGATTAAACAGTAAGCATGGTTCCTATCTCACTATTTAGAGAGTCCATCAGAATTTTGCCCCTGCAGAAAATAGAAGCCAGACTGGGTCCCATATAAAAGATTCCTGTAGAGGAATGTAACCCTTTTTCTCTCTTTGACAAAAAAAATCCTAATACTACCATAACATTAATCCTACTGTCAGTGCTTCCATAAGTAACTGCATTCATATTATTATCTCATTTACCCTTTCAACTGTCTTTGCAACATTTAAAACCATTTAATAGTTAATGTTCTCTCCCTTATATGTTCTGTTGTATGGTAGCAATTAAACTGCAAATTGTAGCACCTGTGCATACTGTTTTATTTCACATCACAGTTTCCAGATGACATGGAACAGGTGATATAGCAACACAGAAAGTCTCATTTACAACAGGGAAACAACACTTCAGTATGCATAAGCACCACATCTCATCACGCTGTAAAAAAAAGGGATCCCTGCAACCATATGAAGGTTACAACAGCAAAAAGCACCACAGCTGACTAACACATAAAATGTATCCCTTTCCTTTAAATGAATGTAAAGGAAAGGAGAATGTTCCTGCCTCTCTGCCTATCCTGTGAGTTAACCACAATAAGTTAAAAGAAGTATCACAAGATCATGGCCAAAAATTCCAAACCCTATTGTCATCTCTTCTCTCTTTGCTGGAAAGATACAGATACACATCTCTCTTCTTACATGCAACTATTGAAGACAGTTAGTTAAGATCTTTATTTCTCTTACTCTTAGATTGATTAGCAGAGTAATTTTCCTTTTTATGCTTCAACGAAGGAAATCCAGGCCTTATTTATTATGAAAAGAATGGCAATACTGTCATCAGGCATATTAGTACTGTATAATGGAATGTGGTGACCCTCAGACTAACTAAGATCCAACCCAGTAAGTCTCTAAAAATGATTTAAACTAGCTTCTACCTCCATCTATACATACATGCGTCATATATACAAAACTACACTATTTTATCTTATTTTTCTGTCATCCACAAATAGGAGCCCTGGTGGTTTTCCTGCTGGAATCTGAAGCCAGCACTTCCCAAAACCTCTGGTTCTACCACTAGGGGGCCAGTAGGTACTAGATTTCTTTAACTTCTCCATTACACAGCTAACGCTGGAAGCATCTGGAGTGAGTAAAGAGCAAATATTATTTCTGGCAGTTTGTCGTTGCTTTGTTGTGCTTGTTTGCCACCGGACAATGCTCAGGGAATCTAATTGTTTGAGTTCTTAAGAAGCAAAGATTGGAAGCACACAATTCTCATGAGGGAATCAGAACTACATAAGTAAATATATTAAGTATCTGCTTTCTGCACTTTATTATACACAAACCTTCTCCACACACATCAATGTGTTAAACTTGATGCTTGCATGAGTGACTGCACCTGCAGACATGCATTTGAGCTCAGCTGCATGTTGCCTGAAGACTTAATAGAGCTTGCATCAAGTTTTCATAGATGATTACAAGCTAGGGTATATCAACAACCTCCTTACCAAGAAATGGTAAGAACATTCCTGTGGTACAAAATTATTTGAAAATATTATTACTTTAGGTTATTTCTATCTTTTTCTTTTCAGATTAAGGCTGGTCTGGAACAACTAGGATAGAATAAATTAAAATTCTTGCTCGAGGTCATTAAAAATTGATTCAATTCAGAAGGATGTCTGAGGGAGCTTCATGAATGTACCTCAGCAATATCTGCTGGAACGATTTTCAAGTACTGGCTAAAGTGCATTCCTGTGTATTTCCACTTAAGCCATCTGCCAATCTTCATACTTATTCCTGAGGGAGGAAATCTTCCAGTGCTGTTTTTCATTTAATTTGCAAGGACATCCTGTTTAGGTACTTATCAAAAGAACAGAAGAATGAATGCCAAATACCACAAGCCTTGGTTTAGAAAACTTAATGGGTCAGAGTAAAGGAACAAGCTATATTTGAAGGAAGCTGCAGCATTGTTCCTTTATATTTGTAAAATATATATTGCTCCTTTCAGGCCAGATACATTTATGCATGTCTCAACAGTAACTGCGGTCTCTTTCCTAAACATTAAAGGATTTTACTAAAACGTGCTAAACTCCACTACTTTGATGACTAGGGATGAAATCCAGAAAAAAATATAAGCACAACTAGGCAAGTGAGCCATGCAGAAAAATGAAGACTGACTTAGGGCACCAGTTAGCTTAGTTGCCTAAAATGTCACTGGCCACAAGACTCAATGCAGGAGTGTTTACCTACTCAGGTGGATAAAGTTCTGCTACGTTTAGAGTTTCTGCTCTTGTGTCTGAGTCAAGGATCTTGGTGCTTATGCTTCAGGCTGTGTGGATCGAGCAAAAGAGGCTTCCCTATGTCTAAGTCTTCCGAAATGCATATGGTGGAGGGAAAAGTAGAGGGAGGAGGGAGGAAGAGAGCACACCTAGAGCATACTCACATCACCAAATAAAGCACAACCACATAGCTATCCCATGGACCGTCATTTCAAAAAACTGACAGAGAGAGGCGGCAGGTTTGTCCTGGGCTGTTGGTGTTCATTTCTTCTTTCAAAAAGAATGCCTAACTACCAGTCTGTGTGCAAAGCTGGGACTGCAGTGGGAAGACTCTCCTGTTAAATACTGGGCTACTGTGCAAAACTAAATCAGTGAGAAACACAAAAGAGAGACTGTTCATTGCTCAGTGGTTAATAAAGTTGCATTCCCCTGGCAGGAGAAGGGGGTCTTAAGTTCCATTTCCTGATTTAGAGACCTTATACTTTCTGCATTAATGAGTCATTGGATAAAATGCCCTAACCTTAATGGCAAGAAGTAGAATGCAGGGAGAAAAGGGAGAAACAGACATGAAGGGACCTGCCTCAGTGTACTCATAAAAATTGCTGTATTCTTTGCACTAAGTCTCTGGGGAGGATAAATTCCTACAGTTCCCACTGGCTTTGCAGAAAAAAATTCTTTTCCTGGGGAAAAAATACAGCCAACTTCTGTCCAAATTCTGTGATCAGTGTGATAAAATGACTCTCCTAGCTCTCTTTTCTTCCAGGACCTCTTTTACAGGTAAAGCTCTCATTAACACTGGAGGTTGAAGTCACACTCCCCCTCCTCCTAAAATGTAAGCTGATCCATCCTAGCTACTCACCTAGGGGTCTTTTATAAGTAAAAAACACGGTTTTGAGCAACAATTCATCTTATGCAAGGTTAGCTACCTAAGCAAAGTACAATAACTTGAACCATGAAGGGACCTATTCCCTTCTGTTGAATAAAAAACGATTCAAAGTTGCTGCTCAGATGCACAGATCAACATTATGGATACCCAAAATCAAATGAGCAGTAATGCCTCCTAATTCAGTGGGAGGTTCCAATTTTGGAATCTCTTCCTGATAAAAGAAAGGAAAGATTTACTGTAATTAATAAACTCTGGATACCCATGGCTTTGCAAATCATGGGATAACAGTGTTAAGGTGAATCCATGGCTAGGAGCTGTCAAACACACTGTTGGAAAATGGGACAATAAAGTCTATTCCCATGAACCCACCAAAAATTGTCACCTGAAGTTATCTTTGTATGATTCTGTGATCCCCCTGGAGATGCAGGATATGGAGAACTGTTTTTTTCAGTATTACATTATCTAGCCCCACATCAGTCTTGGCCTACATATGTTTTCCCAATGCCTTTGTGCTCTATATATAGCTTGCATAAGGGTGGACTTTGCTCCCTGCTGGAATTAACCAGCCCATATACTTCTCTTTCTTGTCTCCAGATCCAAAGCAAGAAAACATTAGGTTGCCGGCCAAGAGCCCATATGTGGCTAAAGAGGCATTGGTTTGGCTTGTCTATTAATGAAGACCAGACTATGTTTCAAACCTGAAAAAATGTATTTTTAAAATACCAGTGGAAGATGCTTCTACAAGTTTATCTAATGTAGAGAAACTGTAACTAAAACAACCACCAAAAAATTAAAAAAAAAAACCAAACACAGAAAAAAACAACACAGTAAGGGGATTCACATGTAGGGAGGGAGAGGGAACCAGAAAAACTAAACATTGTTAAAGTTGTGACTCAGATGAATGACTGCCAGGAAATTCAGAGTTAAGGATGACATTCCATTACAAGCTCACGCTGTTGTTTCTGTCTCCGAGTTCTGACAGCCATTGGAGAAAACTATACAGTCTGAATTGTCTTGAGTTTGTCCACTGGGGTTCCTAATGCAGTCATTTCAATGTGGCTTTCCTCTGAACATACTTCATTCATGAACTCCAGGCTTATAATGACCCTTTCTGAAATGCTGCACTAGCTGTAGGAAGAGCCAGTTTGTCACAATAACTGATCGTGAGCCACAGAACAGCTACTTAGTCATCTCTAGCAGCACAAAACTAACACAGTTTTTCTTTTTTTTTTCATGTTCATTTTTTAAAAAGGGGATTGACCATAGAAATATTTTACAAAGAAATTCTGTCTGATCTGGCACCGTGAACTCAGTCAGGAGAAACCTCTCCCAACAAAGCAGCACTCGTGCTCAAGCACCTAAGCTATCCTAAAGGTATTTTAGAAATTACTAATTGTAGTACAACAAGAGAGTCAGTTTGTCAGGGGTATCAGTTCACATTCATGAAAGACGGACATATCCACCTAGTCTATCACTTGATGCTTTGGAGGCAGAATAACTGGTTTAGCTATCCTTTGACAAGGAAACAAATCAGCCCACTGTTAGAGCCTAATGATGTTTGGCTAAGCAGCTTATCAGAGTATTGCAGAAACTTGCTTGTGAGGGTAAATGCATAGGAAATGAAGGTCAGAAAAGACAAGACAATTCTAGTAAAAATCACTGCAATCATCTCAGGGCAACCAGGAACATAGTATCAATGTACCACACACCCACTTAGGCAAACATCGGCTTCTTTTTTCTCCTTTTCTTTCTTTCTCATTCTAGTAGGACTATTAAAATTCAGAGAATTAATTTTCATTCCTGTGCATCCTGACGTTTGTTCCTATCAAATGGCTCTTTATGCCTCTCAGTCGAGGCCGGATGTTTGCAGTTGCTGGCAGCTGTTGTTGGAGGCCCAGAGAACAGCTGATAGACTGGCAGTATACATTGAAAAAGTGCAGCCCAGAGCCTGGGAAAGGTCCTAACGCTGAATACTCTCAGCTCTGATGGGTAATTAGCTTAGTACATGCAAGATTAGAGAAGTAGCACGGGAGATAGTGCATCTGACCTGCTTTTCAGAGATCATTAGAAATTAGAAACGGTAATTCTTTCACAAGAAATGTAAAGAATTTTGTGAATGGGACTTGTTGGCTTTCTTTACTGAATAAACTGCCAGAAGTTGAGCTCCTTTGAGCATTTATTCAAACAAGTGGTTGATATTTTATCTCTTCTTTCTACAATGAAATAGTATATTTAAAATAAAGTTATATGTACTTGACTCTGGAATTTGTGGGGTCTGCAAATATTCAGGGATGACTGACTGTCCCAGTAAATTACCTTGAGGGGGGGATCAATTTTCAAATAGTAAACCCCTAATTTCTTCACGATTAGATCTGAAAAAATAAAAAGTGAGGAAACAAAATTCTATTTGTAAGAATAGAATTTATGTTCCATTTTTCTCTCTTCTTTATTTTCTGTGGAAGTCTCCCGATTCATGTACATAGAATCAGACCCAAAGCCAGATGAGATCAAATGAAGTATTCTGTGTCCTAAGAGGATCTGCTGTAACGTTCAAGAAGTATCTGTATGCATGGGGGCGGATGTGTGTGTATGTGTGTGTTAGAACACACCACAGCCTTTTCCATATCCTGCATTTAGACTGAGCTTCTTTCAGGATCATGAAGTTCTTGGAAATTCTGATCTCAGCACAGCAATAAAACATTGTCTCATCCAGCCCTGACATTAGCTCCCTCTATGCTCTGGCAATGTTTTCATGAATTTCTGCAAAAATAGAGAAAATAATTATCTACTTCACAGATGTTTTTTGGAAAAAGGAAAAAAAAAAGTTGTTGTTTGCAACATACAAGGCAAAACTAACACATTTTCAAGTACAATGCCGATTAATAGGAAGAAGAGCACCGATTCATCTCTGTGTATGTGTGTTCATGAAAGACGGGAAAGGATGCCAAAGCATTTTAATATATTGTGTGAAGGATGGATAGACATTTATATTGGCATTTTCGCAAATTCATAAATAAACTGACTGTGAATTGTGTTAATGGGGGTGAAATCTATGGACTGGCATAGAAACACAGAGTAGGTACATCTCTTAAAGAGCAACAACATACTAAAAAAATAAAAGTTTGCCAGGGAATCCTCTATCACAAGCGGTAGTCTTGCTTCACTGCACCACAAAAAATCAAGAGAGCACATTAAGTAAAACATGCTTCATATTTGCTATATATGTTTATGTAAATGTGTTTTAATACCATTTTTTTAAGTCCTTGACAAATTTGAAGTGTCTTCTATATGGATTATTTAATTTTTTGCAATTTCTTAGAACCTATACAAGTTGTCTGAATTAATCAGGAATAAGGAGAAAGATCCATTCAGAAAGAAATAATAAATATATAATGAATATTATAGCAGACTTCTATTGAAGACAGAAGCCTACTGGATTCTGAAACATGAAGAAAACACACTCACTGGCCTGAAGAAAAAGAAACATAATTTCGATTACACTTAAAAAATTCTTAAACTAAATTCTCTCAAAAAATAATTACTGAATCTATATGCTCCTTCTCTTCATTAGTTTGACTTCTAAACACTGGAAGGATAAGTGACACCAAAAAAATATCAATTATAATTTTTCAATGAATTTTATAAATTCTCATTTAAATTGAAAAAGTAGTTTGATGTGACCTATCTTTTTAATTTCCTTTAATTTCAATTCTTTTTTCTTCCCATAATCCTATTCAAATTGGAAATATTCTTTAGACTTTCTTCAGAATATCCTTTCAAAATTTTTAAACTGTAGGTCACTTAGAAAAAAGGTGGTTATTATCAAGAATTATAACTTTTAATGAGACAGTCTGCAGTAATTTAATTTTACATTAGGAATATATTTTCCATGCGATACATATGTCACTATCTCAGACTCTGACTATCAGTCAACCTTCTATCTCAATATTAGAATAAAAAGCAGGAAGAGATTTTTTAAAAAATTAATTCACCGTGACTCAACAGTAAGCTCCAACTTGCTTACAGATCCCACCTCTCCCAGATATGAAAACTAAGGCAGTGGTCCACTAAGTTATATCAGAAAACTAAGGCAGTGGTCCACTAAGTTATATCAGTTATATCAGCCACAGTCCATAGTGATAAAGCAGGGATTCAACATTACTGATAAAATTTCATTAGATTCAGCCTCAGGGAACTCTAAAAAGAACCAGGCCTCTGTTATAGATGAAACAACTCAACTTGCAGTTAATTTTGGCCTGCACTAACCATTATAAGCATCCCACTTCAGTTATTTCATTCATTACATAATTTTTATCATTTGAGATGAAATTTTCTAAGTTTTATTTTCCCTGGTGTTATGTTAAGGAAATTTCAACAATAATGGTTCTTTTAAACTTCTTAACACTTGTCTTTCTGACTTCATTATCTTTTTTAATGTATTTTTCTACAAAATACATGTAAAACTACCAACTTAATGATGCTAAGTCCCTAGAACATGAACTAGGCTTTTTAATTACAAAACAAAAATGCACATTTTCACTGTGAGTCCTTAAACCAATGAGTTAATATAAACAATCAAATAGGGATATAACTGAGGATTAACCTTATCTTTGTATCATGCTCATCATTATAAAATGTGGTTTGCATTACTCTGCAGTGCTTTTAGATACTGTAAATATTTTTTTCTTAAAAGATGCCTTTGTTGGAAAGTAATTTAATCAGTAATCTCATTTATCCATTCTAAATGTTAGCAGATTTCCTGTTTCTATTAAGTCTTCCCAGAAGAATATATATGTTACAATGACATAAGCTCTGAAAATAGTTCTCTATCTAAGACACAAGTGCACTGGGTTTCTAAACTTTAATTAATACAAAGTCACCATCTCAAAGTAATTTCATTAAGAAGGCTGAGAAGTGTCTCTGGGTAGAAATTTAAACTCAAGGACTGGACCAAATAGGACTCATTGGACAAACTAGTTCTATTGGAGTTTTGGGGTGTGACAATATGTAAACTTTGAGAGAAAAAGCAAACAGAAACATAGAGCATTTAGACTTTCTGATTTTATCATATTAGCATAAAAATACCTTATTTGGGCATAGTTACAATATTTACTTTCAATATTGCAATTATATTTAATTTTAACCTTTATGTAATAATATTGTAATTTAAATTTTTATTGTATTCTCTTTAACAATGTATGTAAAACTTTTCAATGTTATCCAATTTTTTTTTTTTTTAATCTGAGGTGATATATTCTGAAACCCTGAAGTTCAGTTCTTCCAAGAGCTGATTATACCCAAAATCTGATTACACGTGAAATTTTAAAGGTGGACACTTTAGCTTTTCAAAAAATTCAAAGTATAACTGATTTCAGAATATTCTTACTTCCAACAGCTAGAAAATCTGGTCTCCCAGACAACACTGTGAAACAGCCTGTTTAGTTAAACTGTGTATTACTCTTGGAACATCCATGGTAGGATTTCTGTTAAGGAAGAACTTAGCCCTGCCTCTTCTCCAGTTGCTCATTTGCAAAGGCCCTGAATTATTTAGGACAGACAAGTTATATGGAAGACACTCTTCCAGGCATGACTTGCTTGTCCTGCTTAAGGTTAGGTGTATGTGTGTTTGAGTGTGCACTAAGGGTTACCACAGTCTTCCTCCAATATTTCCCAAAGGTTGAATCTAGTATACATAACCCTGTGTGTGGTACAGTCTGTGTTACTCTCAACCTATTTGCATGACATGATTAGAAAGAAATCTACTCAAATGCTGGATGGTGTGGTCTTCAACTTGGACTTGAAATGGACACATTCTTAATGAGAAACATATTTTCGTGACATTCAAGAAAGAAAAAAGTCCAAAACTGGAAGGTTAGAACAGAGAGACTATATGAATTTCACTAGTAAATGAAATAACTCCTAAGCATTTCATTCTTCACTAACATTGATTGTTAGAACTGTTAATTTTGTTACTTTAGTTCAGGCAGACCTGAAGTCAGGGCCATTCCACCAGACAGTTTTTATGTGGGCCCTGTGTTTTTGGTGATTAATTTAGTAAGAACAGGTGGGCTGTTCTACACTAGTTAGAAAATAATTCTGACCACATTTAATTTAACAGCACAGGGAGTTTCTCAAAAGAAGACATTAGAATCAATACCAGAATGCTTATGGAAGGTAACCAGAAAGACAGAGAGGGAAGAAGGCCTGAAAAGGAGTAGAAGAAGAACACGGGAAATAGAGATAGGAAAGTTAAAACAGGACTACTAGAAAATGGAGACAAATACACCTTGTCAGGAGAGAAAGCTAATTCTTTGTTTGGAATTCCTGAAGGAGATCGATGAGAGTATGGCCTTAGCTGGAAGTCATGTGGCCAGGCAAAATGAGGGGAGAAGGAAGAATGTAGAAACGGGAAAGTAGGAAGGGGGATAATGACATCTACAGTGATAACTAATGAGAATGATATCTAAGTGAAATGACACACACACTAGACAGAGAGGAGAAAATAAGAGAAATCAACTGTGTTTGTGACACCATGCACTAGATTTTGTCTTGTACGTATCTGCTGGAGTTAACTTCAAAACATCCCTGATAGGAAAAAAGATGAGCTGTTTGGTTTAGAAACCTAATTATCTAAATACGTTCATGCACTTTTTCACTATGATCAATACCATGAGTAAACTTTGTTCTTTTATAAATATGACTGCACTGATAAATTGAGTTAATACTGTAAAAATTGACACAATAATGAAGATGCATATTTTCCTACTGAGGAGCTTCATTCAAAGCTATGGACCTCATCTGAATCAGTATATTTAAATGAAATAACTACTTTTCTTCTTTGCCCTCAAGGTGTATTATTGAGATCAGGTTTATAATCTACTATTTGCCCCCTGCCATTTTATTTTGGGTTAGCCAAAATTTGTAGAAAGCTAGTGAAAATAATTATTTTTAAATGACATATGATTATATGTTTTGATATATTTTCTGCAAAACAGAAAAGGAAAAATAAAAGGAACATATTACAACTCAGAGACTATCCAGAAAAAGTGCTACAAAACCAGGAAATATACTGTAAAGTTGCAGAGCTTTTGATGTTCAATAATTTACATAAACAGAGGCACCTAGTGTCCTTTCGGGTGTCCTACAACATTGTGCCTTGTCTTCAGCTGCATGTGGGAAAGATACAGATCTCTTGTTTGTCCCCAGCCAGACCTGTACAGATACCTTGAACGTTCTCATGAATCTCAAAGGAGATAACTTGTCTCTTTAGACAACTAAATACAGCAATCTGTCAGCCAGAGTAGGCGTAGCTCTACTGCCAAAGTGCAGAGGTTTAGATGGGAGCTAGTCACCTACACTTGTATTATAATCAGCTGGGTTCTCGGCAACAGTCAGTAGATTTAGAGGGTTACTTAGCTCACTTTAAACTAGAAACATTCAGCATAGGTCTGATGTCTAAATAAGTCTCTAAGCTCCACGAGGCTAGGTTGCGCAGTCAACACCTGAGCACAGTGTTGGTTTCCTGCTTTGCTTTCTGCTGCCTATCTGGAAATGTTTGGCTTCCCAATGGGTCTTGTGCTGTAGGTTCCAGCCTTACACAGATGTCTTCTGTACCTAGGGACATCTGTCATGGCACCAGGTACCTCTGCACAAGCAACTGAATCAGGGCCTAGATTTTCATACACAATAATGCCAGACTCGAGCTTTAGTTAAGTGTTGACAACTAGAAATGCTTGAACTTAGGTGACTGTATAGTTATGATGACTTCAAGCATTGTTTTCAGCAGCTTGAATTGATCTGAAACTTGAGATTCCTTGAGCTGGGAAAATCCCCAAAACATTGATATATTTCATTCCTATAATTTCATTATGACCATTTCAAAATCTTATTAATTGTAATTTTAAGCCATATACATATATCTATAAGTATTCACAGGTATGCCTAGGTTTTCCAACTTCCTCCTCTTTAAAACAGAAGTTATTCTTAAGTATATTCATTTGGAATGTAAGATTTTTTTTTTCCCAAGTGAAAGATGAAGGTCAGGAATATTTCTTTCTAACTAGATCATAAAATAGAACAATTTCAAAGAATTCTTTTAGGGCTGGTACACAGCTAGCTAAAGCCTTTAGTATAAAAGGAGGGAGGGAATCCACTGCTTCATTTCCCACTAGTTTGAAAACTGTCAGCTGGTTGACAGTCAGCCCTGTTCAACAAATAACTGACATAAGACAGCATTATGTCCTCTGAAAATGTTTTCACACTGTTCACAACTGTAAGCACAATCTGTCTCTCAACATGTAAGCCTTCATGCAGAACAAAGCTGCTGTGGCTGCTGTCTTTATACAATTCAAACTCTGATGTGCCAGACTTGGCATAAGTCTATCTCTTATTAACATCAAAGGCTCTCAGATAAAACACCATTAGTGTTGTTTGGGATTTTCGTGAGCAGTGCATATAAATACACATCTCTTACACTGTCATAGCTGTATTATGTTTCAGCATTAATGATGGCTCTGGGACACACAATCCGGATTCAGAGCTGGATTTTGAATCTCCCACATTCAGCTCACAGATTTTACAAAGTGGTTTGGTGCCCAGTGTTTGATTTAGAACCATGTAAAAATGAAAAGTAATATCATATTTGCAACTGAATTTTGCAGAGTCTTCTAACGTCTTCCATATGTGACTTCCATACTCCCTCTTGCTCTCATCCTCTACTGTTGTCTTCCAGGCTGTATGTCTGACTGTGACGTGTCTCCTTTCTCAGATACAGATGTGCATCCATTCACAGATTCTGGGTGAAACAGTTAAGTTGAAGGAAATCAGTCTGAATAGACTTTTAAACTTTTAAGTGTAGACTGTTAAGGTGTTTTAAGTGAAAAACTCAGATGTATTTACTCTCTTTGAATCCTTTTCTAATTCCTTTAAACACTTGTATACTTATAATATTAAACTTATTTCTGCTGTTTGAATAAATGAAGCATCTGACTGTATTTCAGAATTTCCTGGAAACCACTGTACCTTTCTAAAATAAAGTCACTATTTGATATTATAGTATTAAAGCTGGATGTGAAGAGTACATGTCCTAAAGCTTGCAAATCAGCCCATGAAAATGGTGACATTTAGACACATTGTTTAAAAAAAAAAGATTAAATGGGTTCTTTGACTTGAATTTATTTGGGTTTAATTTCTATCTCTTGTTTCCAGTTTGCTTCTCTTTAGGAAGAGGTAGGATAGATGCAAGACCATACAGTGAGCAGGTTATCAGCTCACTATAAGTCTTAGAAGTTTCCCACCCTGGCAATGATTTTATGTCAGTAAATCTTTCCAGTCCCAACTAATTCTATAGCTCTTGTACTAGTGAAGGGAAATTGTTTAGAGCACATAGTTGTTACCAACAGAAATCACACCTAATACCAGTGAAAATAAATGTGCAACCAAAGAGAATCCAGAATAGCCACCAGGGAACTGAAAACTGGCTCAATGACCTGAAGAGTCCTTTCTCACATTCGGAAAGGTGAGGCAGGTGGTTTGATTTTAATGATTAGGGTTTTTTCTACTGTGTGGTGAACTGCTTTTGGTTACATTCTATATTATACAGTATATGTGCCAGTAACACTTCCAGGCACATTGCATTGTCGCAGATACATCAAATAACCTTGGAACAAATAACCTAAAAAGTTGTATGAATGCCTGGTTCTTAAATATATATTTCATTGTGATGTATATACACATGCAAGTATGCTGAAAATTTTCAATTCTTTTGATACACCAAAAATGCTGAATTTCAGTACAAGTTTGTAAATAGTCTTTTTGACCCAAAATCACTTCTTTGAAATATTTCTAAGCATATGTGTTGTTTTGACATAATTCTATTTCATTTTTTAATTCTTGAGAACAATATGTAGTGAAGTGGAAAAGCACTGTGTAATAATTTTATAGCACCTTAAAATTATTAACAAGTTCATGATCCAGTTGAAGAACCTGATAGAGGTATTCTAAAAAAACATATACTCAATTAAAATACTGAGTATTCTCATAATAACTTTAAAGACTTCTTAGTAAAATTAACCTTTCTACAAAATTTCCTCATAAGTATTACAAGATGTAATTGTACCCTGTCTCATCCTAATACTCAGTTGTACCACATGTTTCAAGTTCTTCAGCAATTTTTACCTGTAGAGCAATCAGCACTGACAGACAATGCTAAAATGATACAGGACAGCAGAGATACAACCAAGATTCAGACACTGGCAATTGTAATTGTTATGTTATTGTGGCTGAAACTGTTGCTTGTAATGTCCGAATCACCATAGGCATATTTGAAAGTGATAATTTATCTTATACTACTGAGATACTGAATTTTTTTAGAGAATATTTCTTAATTTAATAAAAGCTTTAACTTGCATTGTTCAAAATGGCATACACTAATAATTGTAAACTAAGAATGTTGCTGCTATAGTTTAATTCCAGAACCAATTAAAAAAGGTTGAATTACCATAGAAAATTCTGAGAAACAAATATGGAAATACAGTGGCTTTATAAAACATCAGATGATAGCTCCATCTGTGACTGTTGTTAAAGTGTATGTCTGTTCCAAGTAGAACTTGGATAAAAACACAGAAAACTGGCAAAGAAAATATCTGCTTATTAAATGGGTAAACAGGAAGCATTATTTATAAGTCATAAAAAGTGATGAGAAGAGGATGGGAGAAGTTTTTCATGGTTAGGAAGAATTCACAAAGTTTTATGAAGTTAAACAAAAATCTTTATGTCACTCTGCAGTGAAAATGGTCGAATCCTTCTGTCTGATCAAAAGGAAATACTGGATATTAGCCCTGAAGTTTATGACAGTTTGTTAAATATTCTTATTTGAGCAACCTGAAATGAAGCTTTGGTGCCTCTAAAAGCATCTAGGAAAAAAATGTAAAATAGGCTCTTAAAGCTCTTTAAAGTTGTTGCAATGCAAATCAGGAGATATTAAGGTCTCAGAAATATGCAGAATATAATTACATAGACATCATCTCCTAATCAGAATATCAGTGCAGTTGTTTGCCATCACTTGGGATAAGGAGAGCATGAAATGAACATCATACACCTTTACAAAGAGAAGGCTGCTCAGTGCCAGAATATATTACTTGTCCTAGCTGTGGGATAATACCTGTGGTGAATGCAGTTAAGTTGCTTTAAAAAAATTGTTTGGGAACTACAAAGATGCTTGTGATTTCTGCAGCCAAATTAAAACATTGTACACGTAGGTCTAAACTAACTGGGAAATCAATTAAAATATCTTTTTCAAATATCTGCCAACAGTTGCATACTGTTCCTTTCAGAAGGGTTTTACCTGAAAATTTCCCTGTATATTTGCCTGGATTTGTTATGAATTTTGCTACATTTCTACTAAGTAGTACCTCCTTCAAATACTCAAGGTGTACAAAAACTGACATTCAATTTACCATAGGAGTCCAATACTATAGAAAAGTATTTGCTTCCAAAGACCTATTGTAAGAAAACTGTTGGTGAACTGGTGAAAAAAGAGTGTACTGAGAAAAATAAAGGAAAACTATTTATTTTACAGATAAAATTATTTCTTTGTGATGGAGAAGAGTTAATCTTTCAGAAAATCTGGGACTATATTGAAGCTTTTTTTTAAGGATTTTTTTTTTTTAATCTTGTGTTCATATAGGTCATAAACACTAAATGCAAATCACAAATTTATCATTAGTTAAAGCACTCTTTGAAAGCATAGAAACACTTCAAAAACAATCAAAAAACCCCATTTAAACCCAAAAGAACATATTTGCCTTTGGTAAGTCAGTACAAAAGCATTGCTTGTGCAAAAGAAGCATTGAAATCTAGGTGGTGGAATATGGAATTTTAAGAGAACAAAGTGCTGTCTCATTGAATTCATGCTGGAGTCAGGCAAAGAATGACAAAGAAATATTTAGACAGATTATGCCATGAGCTATTAATTTCCTGTTACCAAGGAAGAGGCAGTAGCCAAAATATTCCAGCCTTCCGGCCGTTATTGTACATCTGCTGTTGTATTGTTGTTTAGCACACTAAGTTCTTATTGACCAGAGGCTGAGTTAGCATAGTTGTTTCCCCAAAAGACAGAGTCTAAACCAGATGGTTTTAAATGCACATTATGTTATTTTGAGATTTTTTTTTTTAAATAACTTGGGAGAAATCAAGTGTAGGCTATAAATACATAGCCATAAGGTAATGCATGTTTCTTCTGAGAATAGACAAGGACGCGTCCAGTGAGAAAAAATGTTAATTAACTTCTACATTTTATATGAGAGATATATTTCTTCAATTTGTAATACATCTCAGCGTTTGTAAAAAAAAAAAATAGTATATATCTGTGCCATGATATAGCATTAAATTATCTGTATCTATTCTGAGATCTTGTCCAACACACTACAGAATTCAGACAATGCTAAATAGGTTTTGCAGTCATAGCATAAAAAACAGATATGACACAATATAGAGATACTAAACAGAAGGTGCATAGTTATTAGATTACTGTTTGAAATAATGATTTTTACATTAGCTTTTTAAATATACAAAAAAGGCCGGATGCATGCGAAATACACACAAAACTACAGCTGGCTTCATCCTAAAATCTTTTCAATATCTCTACCTTTGTACTTCATTTTCTTTCTTTTTATTTCTGATGTAATAATATTGTTTATTTCATTCCTTGAAAACTTTAGTTGAATGTCTTGTAGATGAAGAGATGTATTGTTTCCAACAGGAAAAATAATACACATTTTTGTAATGAAAGAATGCACTGTATTCTCTTTGATGACACAAAGTAATCCTTGAAATGAGTGAAAAAATATAATTTTTAACAGTACCTTCTTCACTGTTGCCTTCAAATTTCCTGAAAATAAGTATTTGTACTAATCCAGCCAAGAGAAAAAAAAAGAAAAAAGAAAAATGGGAAAAAAAATCAACCACAAACATTCCCCTAATTAAAAAAAGCTATCTGTTTCAAAGGTGAAATAAAAATATGATCATTTGAATATTTGGCTTACATTTCAATGAAGTCTGAACCTTTTTTCCCAAAAAAAGCTTTGCAGATCTTGTGAAGAATAGGAAGCAATTTAGACAAAGGTATGCACAAGAGAGACTTTTTTTTCTACAAAGAAAGGACAGAATGGTAAAGCAAACAAAGGCTATAAATCAGATGATAAAAAATGCACATTATGAAAGAACTGTTTCCTGTTTAGGATGGAGGAATAACTAAAATAACATGCACTCAGCTTTCACTACCTGTAGCAGGAACGACTTCAAAGAAATAGCTAAGCAGCCAAAGGTTAAAAGGAAGCACCCGATCACATCTGTCAGAATCTGTTTTAACTTTTTGGATGGAGATATGCCACATTTACACTTCTCTTTTAATTCCAGAGGGAAGGAAACAGAAGGTTCTTCATTATCTGTTTATGGACACTGGGATAAACTAACTGCTTTTCTTCATCTCTGTGATGCTAATAACTTTCATCCCAGCTTTGCAGACAGCAGCAGAGGCTACATGAATTGTGAGGGCTTAAATGGAAAACAATGCTTTACAAAAAAACAACTCCTCCCTCCCCAAAAGAAAGAAAGAAAGAAAGAAAAAATTTTTTTCATGAACATTTTCTCTTCTAGAGCAAATAACAGACTTATTTGGACTGCTGTTTCAAATCTGTGTACAAACTCATACAAGAATACCAAAGCCCCTTCTCTCAGATGCCTGGAATAACCAGCCATTTCTTACATGTCTATTTTCATGCCTATTAGCACTTTTCATTTCATTACTGTTGCCTCTAGTGCAATCACTTGTTTTACATCCAGCCCAGCTGTACAGATCTTTCAATTTAACAACCTGTTTTGGGGAAATTCAGGCACCACTATTTCTAGGTAATCAAAGCACATACCCTTTGTTTAATTTATGTAATCTTCTCAAGTTCAGTACCTTAAAAACTGAACATTTTGGTTTAAGGTTAGAAAAGTGTTTCCTGTTACTCTGTGCTTGTGATTATGTGTGTTCATGTGTGTATTTTTCATTCTAAACAGAGAGATCATCTATTGAAAAAAAAGGTCTTCTCTTAGCTCCTCAAATGGACTTTTCTTATTAATAAACACTGAAATATATAGCCAGTCACTGTTAAAACTTTATACTGGAACTATTAAGAGCCATTGCTTGTCTTCACAGCTGATGATCTGAGCCAACTGAAATTATTTTATTATACTTACCTTTAATTCTTTTCCTCAGAAAAGACCAGACACTGTTCTCCAGAAATTATGAACTGTCAAAGACGAAGACAGGGAATATATAAAGTTTGAAGTTTACCAAAAGCTCAATGCTAGATCTGATCCAATATAGCTTAAAAAGTCAGTTTTTAACTGTACTGAGATATCAGCAACCTCTGTTGGTTCTATAATTTTTAATGGACTGTGTCTGACCTCACCAGATTGAGGCAAATCTAGTTCTGCCTGTAACAGAGAATGTACAAAGAAAAGTCCCTGGAATCTCCCAGCTCTTTCAGCATTCTTTATTGCAACATCCATGCACCAAAACGCACTTCTTCCAAAAGCAGTTTGCAGAAACCAGGAAATTTTATTAGAAACTTAATCAGTAAAAATAAAATGTCGAGAAGCAAAAATGCAGAAATACCCCTCTATGTACACAATGAGTGCATTACTTTAATGCATCTGTAGAAAATGCTGGATTTCCCAGGCATGCTGAATGTGCTGTTAGGCATGCCCTGACCAAATGAGCAGGAAAACCACTGCTTGCCAGGGAGGTTCTGTCTTTCGGAGCATGCACAGAGCAGTTCTGCTGCACACATGGAGCACGCACGCAGCAAGCGGCCTCATGACTTGGAAAGTGCCAGACAGAGGTGAAGACGAGGCTGATCTTGCTGCCAGAACATTTTGTCTGGCTCAGAGTTTTCCTGACATCTCCCCAGCATGGTGCATGACATAGTAGGCCAAAGGCTACATTAACCTCTTTTACAGGCCAGCTACACCTTATGTGTCACCTTTTGAGACTACGTGTCCTGAAGTATAGTATATTCTGGTGATACCTGCTAAATACCTTAATAATTCAAATAAAACCCACAAACCTCTTCTGGTTTTGTCTCATAAATTTTAAAGAGTAAGATTATAGATAGGGAATGTGTCTTTTACATGAGTATGAGCTCCAAAACTAGAAAATGCTAAGATTTTAGTCTGTGCAAACAAAAGGTGCAAAAATGGGTTTTGTACCTCAAACGCCTCTTTTAATAATAATGTCATCCACAGCTCCCTTCACAGTCGATGAAAAGCGAGAGGAAGCCTCCAGAGGGATTCCAACTCTATGAAGACTGAATTTTCCCTTTTGCTTCCTTCTCAGCAGCTGAAGACTTAGAACAACAAAATAGCCCACAAAAGTAAGAAAAAGTTCTCAAAAAACTAGCTCTCTTCTCGTTCCAAACTTTATGAAATAATCTGCTGCAGAGGAAAGTTAAATCATAGTAAAAGGATTTTGAAAATTCTGATATTTCAGCAGTGAACACCACAGACAAATGGAAACATAAGTAAATCTACAGAATATCCTGAGACTAAAGTGTTTTTAAAAGCTCTTATTTTGCTGAATAATAATACCACTTAATTGTTAATTAAAAATTTATGTATTGATTATAAAAAATAAAAGCACTGTGAATTCAAGCCTTTAAAATCTAAATAAAAGATGAAAAGTGAATCACAATTTTCTGCCCTGAGTTCTTTACTACTACATTTCTAAACCCTTTGACTTTTCTCAGTAACACGGTACGCTGCCAGCAGCAGTCTGGAAACAAGGAAGCTGTAGTCACTTACAGATGTGTCCCAAATGTGCCCATATACCTTCTTTTTAGCGTTGTCAGTTGCAGATTCATGCCACTGCCAGTAGCCTTTTGGACCATTTAGAGAATTTGGCATTAAACCTGTACTAGATTTTGAAGTTTTTATGGTTTTTTGGGTCTTCTGTGTTGAGTCAAGTAAGCACGATTGCGAACAGTGTTAATTACAAAAAGGCATATTTCTATTGAAAATAATTACAACGGAAACTAAAAATGTATATGACTATGAGCCATCATATCTCATAGAGATAGTATTTATGGTTTGTTTGAATGGTTAAGAAAGCAGCAATAAACTGAAAGAAGGGTATTTAAAGCCTCAAAACTAACACATCAACCCACCACACAACATTCCTGTTCAAAGCAAATTGGTCTTTTCTCATTTTTGTTTACAACCAGCTCTTCATAGACTAAACTCCTGTAAGTTGTGGAGTTTCTGATGTCCCCTCTCTATATACAAACAGTGCATTCAGTATAAACACAATGAGGGAGGTAGGAAATAGAACCCCACAATAAGATCCTGAAGAACTGACCCTTCACATGAAGAGCTAGTTGATAAAGAAAACCTGTGGGCGTGACAAAAAGTAAGAGAAACTTAAAGCACTGATGATTTAAGCAAGAAAATATCAGTTTACTCTCTCTGATTTCTGCAATATTGAAGCTTACAAAGATTTAGTTTTCAAGCAGAAACAGAAGCTCATTTAGAAGTGAGTTCTGTAAAAAACATTTTCTGTTTGCATATGTAATTGATAAGTGCCCTACAGAACTAAATGGAATCACTTTGGTTATAACTTAGGTTTCAGTGTTTATAAAGCTTCTAGACTATGAACTACAAAAGCTGGCTTATATTCCAAAACTTTTTAGTACACAAGTTTTACAAGAGTTGTGTACATAGTCATATGACTTTGAATCTTTCCAAAATGTATTAATATGTGAAGATATTAGTAACATGACTTAAACTTTATTTTCCAATATGCCAGCAAATTAAAAAGAAACTCTTCAATAAAGATCTCCAAATATCTACTACCTCTTAGGAGGATATGTCTGTCAGATAGGCATCTACTTTGGCATGTTGTACATTCAGGTTTAGGACTTACATGGCCATTTGAGGCCATGTTCCAATTTCTTGCTGAGTAATCAAAATTTCACCAGTGCTATGCTACTCAAGAATAAGTAGTGAGCAACAGTTTTTATTTCAAAAGAACATCTGCTTTTTTAGATTAAAAATGAGGCAGAAATAATTAGCAGAAATAATAAAGGAAATTTACAGATGAAGGAAGATTTCAATATTATTTAGTTGTGCAGTAAAAAACCCACCTTCCATCAGGAAATATACTATGTAAATGAAGTAGTCATTGCTAATCTAACCCATCCCCTAGAAGCTTAATTTGTTTTGCATACTGCTGAAAGAAACTCCATTAGAAGTCACCGTATGATCTATGTCATTAAGGAAGCTGTAATTTTACAGAATCATCCCCTGACACCATCTAGAGATAGTAAGAAAAGTAGACAGATACTAGAAAGTCCTTTTCTTAAAGTTGGTAGAAATCAATGCATGGCAAGTCTAGTTGTCCTTTTCTATTATGATAAAGTAGTACTTCAGTGGAATTAGTAGGATTGCATACACTGGGAAAGAATCTAAGAGAGAAACCTGGTCCTTTATCTACAAAAAAACTCCCATGAGGGTTGGAAAACAAAAGATGCCTAGGCAAATTCAGGAAAGCCTTCCAGACATTTTCTGAAGCATAAAATACTCATTGCTTTGGGTAGGAAACTTAATTCCGCCATCATAACTTGCAACTATTATTGGCTTGTTCCTTAAAATGCACACCTATACTTATTGTCTTAAATAAAAGTTTCCAAAGTCTGCCCTCCAACTGTGACACCAGAGGGGTCAGCATGGTGTGCACCCACAGAGTTTCTCTTGCATCCCAGGACAGACTGGTTGTTCTCAAATCATTACCTGGGACTGGCTTTGCCAAAAGGCCATAGAATCATAGAATGCTTTGGGTTGGAAGAGACCTTAAAGATCATCTAGTTCCAGTTCCCCTGCCATGGGCAGGGACACCTTCCACTAGACCAGGTTGCTCAAAGCCTCATCCAGCCTGGCCTTGAACACTTCCAGGGATGGGGCATCCACAGCTTCTCTGGGCAACCTGTTCCAGTGCCTCACCACCCTCTCTGTGAAGAATTTCTTCCTGATATCTAATCTAAACCTCCCCACTTTCAATTTAAACCCGTTACGCCTTGTCCTGTCACTACAGGCCCTTGTAAAAAGTCCCCCCCAGCTTCCTTGTAGGTCCCTTCAGGTACTGGAAGGTGCTGTAAGGTCTGCCAGGAGCCTTCTCTTCTCCAGGCTGAACAAGCCCAAATCTCTCAGCTTTTCTTCACAGGAGAGGTGCTCCAGCCCTCTGATCATCTTCATGGCTCTCCTCTGCACTCGCTTTAACAGATCCTTCTTATGTTGGGGGCCCCACAGCTGGACGCAGCACTCCAGGTGGGGTCTCACCAGAGCAGAGTAGAGGGGGAGAATCACCTCCGTCGACCTTCTGGCCACACTTCTCCTGATACAGCCCAGGATACAGTTGGCTTTCTGGGCTGCCAGATCACACTGCCAGCTCATGTCCAGCTTTTCATCCACCAGTACCCCCGTGTCCTTCTCCTCAGGGCTGCTCTCTATCCACTCTCCACCCAGCCTGTCCTTGTGCTTGGGATTGCCCCAACCCAGGTGCAGGACCTTGCACTTGGCCTTGTGGAACTTCATGAGATTGACACAGGCCCAGTTCTTCAGCCTGTTAAGTTCCTTCTGGATGGTTGAAGTCTGCTGTCCTGAAGTCCAGGGTAGTGAGCTTGTTGCATGCCCTCTTCACCTCCTTAAGGGTCTCAAACTGTACCATTTCACAGTAGCTGCAGCCAAGGCTGTCCTTGAGCTTCACATTCCCCACCAGCCCCTTCCTGTTGGTGAGAACAAGGTCCAGCATAACACATCTCCTCATTGCCCCCTCTAACATTTGGGAAAGGAGGTTATCATGAATGCATTCCAGGAACCTCCTGGATTGCTTATGGCCTGCTGTGCTGTCCCTCCAAAAGATATTGGGGTAGTTGAAATCCCCCATGAAGACCAAGGCTTGTGAACATGCAGCTGCTTCTCTCTCTATAGACGTCTTCATCCATTCAGTTATGCTGGTCGGGTGATATGTAGCAGACCCCCACTATAGTGTGTCCTCTCCCCTCCCTCGCTTCAATCCTGACCCATATATTCTCAGTCAGGTCCTCATCCATCCCTAGATGGAGGTCAATGGACTCCAGCTGGTCACTGACATAGGGGGCGATACCTCCACCTTTTCCTCATCCCCTGCTTGTCCTTCCTGAAGACCCTGTATCTTTGTATTCCAACACTCCAGTCATAGGAAGGATCCCACCATATCTCCCTGATGTGAATAAGATCATAACCCTGATGACTTGTGCAGAGCTCTAACTCCTCTTCTTTATTCCCCATTCTATATGAGTTTTATGAAGAGATTTCTAGGTCATATGTGCCGTTTGTTATACTATTTGTTAAAAGATGACCTCTAGGATAGGATAGGTGATAATTGAATTAATCTAATTCCTATTTCTTTGCTACTTTGGGCTTTTTCTGCTATTATTATTACATGAAGCCACAAACTACTGCTGATGACATAAATGACTCAAAACTGAATAAAAAGCACATTAACAAATTTCAAGCAAACATCAACACATAAAATAATCATTCATGTAGTTTCTGTTACTTAATACAATCTCTAAATCTTTAAAATCTAAGTAACCAACTGAGATTTCAAACAGCAAGAAAGTCTATTGGCTTTTCACACTACATGAAAAAAATAATCTGAAAGAGGATGTGTTGTATAGTTTCAAGCCTTCAGAAGGAGAGTTACCAGAAATAATCTGTTCAGTTTGCTAACTGTATTTATGTCTATGTATATATCCACAGGAAATTTATGTAATATTTCAATAAGCTTTAAATTTGAATAATATTTTGACAAATTTACTTCTTTATGTGTCCATCATGTTCAAGTTTGTTTCCAACAGCAAGTGAGGTTTCACTAATAAGTTACCATAAAAAGTGTGGTTTAGGCATTTTTATCTCAAACATCAAAATGTCAAAATACAAATGATGGGAAAAATCTTCTTAGATGGCAAGCAAACAAGACATTGATTGTCTATTGTCTTTTAATAAAATAGAGGAATATCAGTAACAACTCAATGTATACATATTGAACTACGTTATGGAATAAATATGGAATAAATTATTATGACTAACAAATGTCTTGAGTCGTAAAAATAATACAGGCAACAAAATAATATATTTACAAGTAACTATCATTTATTGTCAAACAACTGTTTACAACCAATTTGCTACATAGTTGAGGTGCTTCATTCTTCAATGGATTCACTCTATGTGTTCTGTATTTGACTAAGAAACAAATGTCCCTCTCTTAAAGAATTTATAGTCATAATTTGATGTAATCTCAGGACACAGAAGGACTCCTTGGAAAACAATGAAGGTATAAAGTTATGAAAACACAGAGAGCAGGAAGAGAATCAGGTCCCAGATTAAAGGAAAAAATGAGATATACTTTTGGAAAAGTTGTAGGTGATTTTTTGGAGCCAATCAGCATCCACAAAAATCTCCATGTATTTTCTCTGTATGATTTCAGTAGTGCTTCTGTACATTTCTCAGTTTAACAGGATGTAAATATTATCTTAACACGTTTAAATGATAAATTCATACCTCAAATAGAACTTAAACACTTATTCCTAGTCTCATGTACTCCTGAAGTACGTATTTATACACAGGCAAGAATAAGTGATCCTTTTAAAATAAGAAGAATATCAACTAATACTCTCTTCAGTTATGAAAATTATGACTTTTAATTATATTTTCTATTCTAGATATAAATGAGACCATATCAGTTTGTTAAACCCTGAGCACTTCTATTGATCCATCTTCATTTTAATTATAATTGATGTTTCAGGAAAGTCATGTTCTCTTTTTTTCAGTTCCTTATGTCCTGTAATAGATACAGAGAAAAACATTATGGGATATGTAGCACGTGTGCTACTCCTCTACACAAATAAACTGTAATATTTAAATTTAGACTTGAGGTTACATTGCCTTTAAGGCTGTGCATAATCACTGAAAAAGCTGTGAAAGGAGGCTGCCTTTTTCACGAAGACCAAAATTTCTGTTTGCAAAGTCACCTTTGTCAATAGTTTGATAACATCAGACTCTTTTCCAAATTCAGACAACATAATTGTGGGATTTTTTTGACAACAGATGCCCCAATATGTTGCAGATTCTAGCTTTGAGCCATGCTACACTGATAGCTAATCAAGTCAAGCACAAAAGTCCTCAAAATTCATGAAAAGTGAGCTTTAGAGCTGCTGAAGTCCTGGAGACAACATAGTCATCTCCTGCATTGCACGAGATCTGATTTAACACACAGTTAAGTGGTAGAAGTCATTCACAAAAGTTGCTGCAGGAGCTGGAAAAAAAAGCAGCATAAACTAATCACAGAAATTTCTTGAGTATGGTTCCACTGGGAGCTATTAAGAATATCTCCAGGCTCCAGCTCTTCTGGCCTGCAGATTACTGGAGGCTGAGAAGATACACAGCAAAGGTTGTGTTATCTTTTCCCCTTGTAAGGCCTGCCACTGGGTACAGAACACACCAGAATAAAAAATATGACCTGACCCACTACAGCTTTTCTTACATTCTTAAAATAACTTATTCTTGAAAAAATAGTGCATTATGTTATAAGAATTCTCACACATGTAAGTGCTAATTTACTGTCTCTTCTCAGGTTAGGTGAATTTAAAAAAAAGAAAAAGTAGGTGAACTATGGCATTCCAGCTATCAGGGAAGAAACAGTTCCTTTTCTGACTGCTAAAAAATTCATTCTGTGTAATTATATTTGTCCTCTGACATCACCAAGTCTGAGAATTTTAACAGCCTTTGCCTCTGGAAAAGAGGGAGGTAGAATACCTGATTTCATCATTACCAGAGGTGGAATAATGTACTTCTGAACAGCAGTCCCCAATGCTGCATGAAACTCCATGTTCTAGTAATGATAAATTGTGACCAAAATAAAGCCTTTAGGAGAATCCCTGCCAAATGGTACTATTTGTAAGCCCTCACAGGTCAAGTTCAAAAGATTAATTTCATATTTTTTCCTAGAATGCCATGTTTCACTTACAATGTGCATGCCAATTTATACTGTCAACTGAAAAGGAAATATAAAAAATTGGGTCGATCTCCTACTGTAAGATATATTAAAGCATGATGTAACTAGCTTCTTGTATCATTCAAGTACCGGGTTGTCATTGGAGTTGTAGGCAGAAAAAATATTGGCAGCCATGAACAACATATTTGATATCTGAGATATATATTTTTAAATTATAACCAGAAACTTGGAATTTACGTTCTTCCAGCTACAGAATTTGTTAGCATTTTCCTTACATAATTTTAAAGCCTTATCTATACATACCACAAAATACCAAAGCAAAACAAAATAATACGTTGCTGTTCCAAGGGAGATGCCACAAATCATATCCCCTTAAGTTTAAATACCTGCACCTATGTGCAATCTCTAGCCTCTAAGCTGGGACAGCATTCCTCTCTTTTTCAGCAGTTTAACTGTTATGAAATAAAATATAATGCAACAGTAATTCTTTGGAGTGCAAATAAAAAAGAAAACCAAAAAGTAAATTAGGGAACAAGACCCTTCAAAAGTTTTGTAACAAGATTTGGAATATTACCAGCTATGGTTCTGGTCTACGGTGGTGGTGACTGAAATGTGTTACTATCTTCTAACAGTTTCTCAGCCTACATTAAATGAAGCTCTGGTCTCAATCAGTATCTAGTTTACCAAAACCACATTCACATTTGGTATCCATTGATACCCTTGTTTACAGTATCTGAAAGGAGACTAAGCAATAAGTTAACTTGGGTTTGGAACTGAACCCTAACTCCTGTCGATGAGCTGTCAGACTGGGCTCCACAAAACTGGCAGGAAGAGTGTGGGGCCTCAGCAATAGTTATATAATGAAAGCTGAGAAAATGAGTCTGTCAACAATTGAACATACGCTTTTGTTTCTTTCTTCCAAGTATTAACAATGAAAATAAAGGTTCTGATTTTGCAATCTAAATACAATATCGATACGTGCCATCCTTTTACAGTATACTTCCCAGAATCACCAAACTTACTATGAAATTACATGCCAAGGAGTGGTTTCAGCTATCTTAATCTGATTTCCAGGTAATGGAAATTTTGCAGTCTCTGAAGGCAAAGTATTCCAGTATTTCCTTGGCCTTCCTGTTTGAATTCTTTCTTGGTATATTTAACCCAGATTACCTTTGCTATAATTTAAACCCATTATTTTTCTTGTACCTGCTATGGATATGTAAACATATTATCCTTTCCTCTTTGTAAGACCCTTTTACACAACTTCTGTTGATGTTCAAATTGAGTTCCACTCCATGTTGCAGATCTTTTCAAAGCCACTTGTCCTCTGGCTGTTCATTTCTAAATATAGATACTTTCTCTTTTCTTGATGAACTATCTCCTTCAAAAAAACATTTTTTCAACTTTTAGCTCCCTTTGGGAATGTTAATTGGATTTCTGGTATGCTTGTACCCTCTATCATCTTCTGATATTTTTAAAGCACCCTCTATTGCATTATCACTGAGGAAGAGCTAAAAACAGTACTGTGAAGCCTCAAAGCTACACATCCTCCCATTTGACAATGAGCCATTGATAACTACTTTTGCTTTCAACTGGTTTTGCATCACCTTATGGTAATATGTTTCTCTAAACTACTTAAAAGAACATCATGTGACAGATGCCATTAATTTTATTCAAGTCAAGATATACAACACCCTCTTCTTTTATATTACAGTCACTGTTAATCTATTATATAAAAAGTTCATCTGGTCTGTAATCATTTGTCTTGGCAATTCATTCTATTTCTATGCCATATTCTACAGCATTTTTTACAAATTTTCATTATGTGTTTTCACATTGTTTGAGGACTGAAGTTATACAGATTAATATTTAATTTCTAACCTAAGGGTTTGGAACCAGAACAGATTGGTGTTAAATGCCACAGTCAGAAAAAGAAAACATCACCTCTTCAGCAAATGTTCAAATCTAAAAAAGGACTACTGTGAAAGTGATTAGGAGAAACAACATGAGCTCCCTCCCTACACTCAAGTAATTCAAACCTGAATAAGCAGAAGCAAGAAAGTGAAGACATCTTGGTCTTTCTTCTATTCATAAGCCACCAAAGCAGGAAAAAGGAGAAGCAAAGTAAAAGTTCTGAAGATATGTCCTCTAGAGAACAGAATAAGAGTACATTAACATTCTTAATTCAAAGAATTTACAAGATTGCATAAGCCACTTTTAAGATACGTTGTGCTGCCATTTTACAAGAAAAATTAAAAGTTATCATGAAAAATGCCAAATACGTCCTACAGTGGAATATAAATATTTGCCTAAGGTGAGGGGAAGCAATGTGAATGCTGCAGAAAGATAGGCTTATAGACAGTCTCTGCTAACAACAACAAAAAAACCACAAACAAACAAAACAAATAACAAAAAAACTCAAACCAGAAAAAACCCTACACCACAGAAAATAACCTTTTCCTAAATTCCTTCACTATCAACATTACAGTTCCATAAACAATTTATTCGAAATAAGAAATTATTTGATCTTGGTGTATGTTCTTTAGTATCCAACCAAGTGAGTA
>NW_010239145.1:0-6881 GCF_000690775.1 Eurypyga helias | reverse complement strand
CAAAGCATTAAAAAGTATCTAAAAGACAACTTGTAAATATTTCAGAAGTCCTCTGAATATTGTTTGCAATAGATCATGTGATGTTTAGCAGATTTCTGCCACTTACTTAAACACTTAGCCAAAATGAATGAAGAAATAAAGGGGTGGGAGTGAGGACAGGGATTGGGAGAGAGGAAGGGAGGGGAAAAAGAGATTAAAAAAAAGTAATAAAAACAACTTTAAATTGATTTGAAGTTAGAATGACATATCAGTGCCAGTTCAAGGTTCTACAAAGAGCTGGAGGATATTTACATTGTAAACATGTTCATTGTAAATGAACAATATGAAAACATCAGCACAAAGAGCCTGCAGTCTGCTATAGTGCTAGTACAGCCATGTCCCTTCAAAGAATTTCTACACAATTACAAAGGTTGCGAAAATTGTGAACATTTGTAACTAGTCTGCTGGCTAAAGATGTTTTTTGCAGAGAGCTTGGAGTGGGTGAGTCATTTTAGGAATTATTTTCAGAGCACATTCTTAAAAAAATATGTACCAATTGCATAAAATCACTGCATATGTTGAACTATAAAGAGAGTTGTTGCAGAAATCCCTTACCAACTTTCCAGTCATTAACATTTTAATAATATAAAATGTTACACTGGTCTCTGTGACTGCAAAGTAAAATTACACAAACATGGGATTTGTATATAGAACTATATTTTAAAATGTAAAAGAAAAAAAAGTGTTACATTTCTGGGCACAGCTTATTTGAGGAGATTATTAAGAGTCTGTTTTCAAAATTTGCTTGGGCCTGAGATACCAGAACCAGCTCAGTCACTACCAAATACTAATCCCAGTAATCCTTCATCCATTTCCTTTCCACAGTGGAGTGGAAAGGTCCTTGCAGGGATACCTGGTCTTAGTATGGCTATCTTAGCCATGAGCATAAGTTTTTTCCACCATATTCGGCTACCCAGACTGTCGTTCAGGTACTGAGCTCTTTATTTTCTTTCTTTCTTTTTTTTTTCTCCCTTTTTTTTTTTCCTTTTTTCACCCTAGAAGTTGTTCTTATCCTACTAAATTATGAAAGCTTCTAACCATCAATAATCACATGTAAGAAAAATTTCTTCTTATTGCTCTCCCAACTGAGTAGGAAATCCCCTTAGGAATACCAAACCCTCACAAAATGTTCCTTTTTGTATGCATCAGGAAACCTGTAAGCCAACACTGATCTTTCCAGAACTCAATGTAGTACAAAATTCAAGGAGGGAATTCAGGACTAGGTTTAGATACCTAACTGTAAAGTGTGGGGTTTGTTCCTAATCCCTAAATTCGTGGGTACCCGATCCTCTTTCTTTTTGTCTTTCACCGCTCTTTTATTTTTTCTGTTTTCATCTCCCTTGTTGTTTCTCAGTTTCTTGCTACTTCTTGCACTTGACACCAATGACAGTATGTATACATGAGGAAACATCCATGTCTCTATATAAATTAATTTAGAAATATTAGGAAAAATACATAGATAAAATGTAATTATTTTTTACTTACCACTAGCTTGCTCATGTGTATCATGTTTAAACTGACATAATGGGCACCCTTTATACATCACCTGAAAGTTCTTTGAGGCAATCAGAACATCTTGGATGCATGGGAAATGGTGACATTATGCTAGAACCACAACAGCCTGAGATTTGTAAGACAATTATGATCGCTCCTGAACTTCATACTCAGTGGAAGAAAAAAGTCCTCTTTAGATAAATACTAATATCAGTATATGAAGTTTGGGCACACCTCAAGACCTCTTAAGAGCACTTAGTTATCTCTCTTGTTTCTCTCTAAAAGGAACCTTAGGAAACACTTAGCACATTCACCACTCGTGATCCAGTTTTTCTCTTCTGAAGAAAGTTCTGAGTGTTTGTTTCCTCCCTCTCCCTCTTTCTCTCACTCAAATAGGGGTAGTTGTATTAACCCTGTCTTTTGTAGTGCTTTCTAATGTTTAGCTTCCCAGAAACTGCAGAATTTCAGTTAATGTGCTCTGTTACCTAAGAGGTTGGAAAAGCAGTCCTTTCTCTTTATAATTGAAAATGGACTTGTGACAACATATGGACCATAATTATAGTATATATTTCAAACTACTTGATAGCCAAGACCATTTAAGCAGCCTAGAGACCTTTAGTCACTGCCAGGGAGTCAGGTCCTACTTCCACTTACATCATCACCCATTTGTTCTATCTTTATTGAAGCCGCATTTTCTTGCTTTGATGTTGCCCTTCATAGGCAGCAAATTCTGTCCTTAAAAGAATCTTTATCTTTAAAAACAGAGCACTGTTACTCTCCATGCACTTAAACCTGTCTTCATCCTCAATGTCTACAAAAGACATTAATATAATTTAAATCCTGACTTGCTGAAACCACTGTTTACCATGTGGACAAATGCTATGAGTAGTTCTCATATATTTCCTTAGCTGTTTCTTGGTTTGCATTTTTACTCTGACGGTGCTTAGTATCTTCATATCATACTTAGTGGCTTCAAAGAATTTCTTATCAAATCAAGAACAACAACAAAAAATGAAGTGTAATTGAAAAAAATAAAGGTTTAGTTAAATTCACAACAATGGAAAATGTAAATACAGTTTCATTTTGGACTTTAATTGTACAAAAATAATAGAAACAGGTTTAAAAACTGTATATTAGCACTGCTTTCAATGACACATTAATATCAATGTTTGCATTATTGCTGTAGACCTGTTTTCTTGAATTCAGGTATGTCTTTTCTCTTTTTTTCTTCTTCTTTGTTGGATTTGGTTTTTGGTTTTTGGTTTTTTTTGGGAGGGGTGGTGGTGTAATTATTTTTCTTTCTCTTTCTTGATGTACTCTTTTCCTTTTTCCCTATTTCAACAGTATTCATATACTAAAGCTAATACAGACAGAACACTTAAACAGAGCAAAAAAAAAAGAAATATTCCAGTCTGTTTCATATGGGGGACAGGATGTTCATGTACAGAACACTACAATTTATAACTCTTATATATGCACTCATTTAGGATAAGAGGTACTTGAAAGATTTGAAAATATTCTGTAATCAAAACATAAGTAGAAATGAGATTCAATTGAGATTTGTGGTATTTATATGATGTGGTCTACTGTCTAATGCGATCTAGGAATATAGACAATTCTTACATCCTTATTTCTCCTTTGGGATTACAGGGCTTAACCACCAAGACTTTCACAAATAAGTTTACTGAATGGAATATATACAGTTCTTATTCTTATGTAAACAAACAGGCTATGACTTGAAGCCACACAATGGCCTTAATTGTACAAATCATGTATTGCTAAAGTCAACCCGAGTCATAACTGTGGTAAGCAACCATCTCAGTCTTGAGCAATCTGTCAGTAAACTAATAAATTACACCAGCATGGAGAGAGGAAAAACTCCTCTTTTTATGGGCATCTGTTCAGCACCCGGGAATACCTGGGTTCTAACTTTGCCAGCTCTAATCAAATAAGTAAATACTTTTTTGCTTGAAAGTTTTTCTAAGACTTTTAGGAAGCAAGTAAGATACAAGGGGTTTTTCATTTGACTTTCTCTTCATGATATTTTGAAAGCATGCAAACATGCAAGGAATGAGAATTACATTCATCTCTTAATCCTGCAGCCCCTCCTTAAACCAGCCAGAACATGTTTCATTCAATCCTGACTACACACACACTATGATAGTAAATCCATTAATCTGAAAAGCTCCAGGATTTTGCTCTTTCACATTCATGGTACATCCTGGGTAAGTGAGGGCACAAAAATGAGATCTTAAAGTAGAATGTGCCTCACCTTCAATATCTGAATTGCCTCCCTAGCTTCAGTAACAACTATTCTTAGTCTTTTTTTTTTTTTTTTTTAATGGCAAATATTTAATGACTGCTGCACAGAGAAACAGGCAGCCCAATATAGAGAAGAGGCTTGGAAGCCAATGCATACTTGGTGGACTTATTCTGAATAATTTATCAAGATAAAATAATTATTCTCATACACATTTGGGATGTGTTCTGATTAACCATTTCAACAATGACAGAGACTTAAAAGCTAAGAAAATCTGAGTTACTGATGCCACTGAATTCAGCATAACATTAAAATTAATTTTACTGAATTGAGTATATAATGGGAAAGCAAACACTGAAAAATAAACTTTTTTTTTTTTTTTGCTTAAATTTATAGTAACATTATTCACTCATGATGTAGACCTACACATTAGGTTTGGGGGAAAAAACAAACAAACAAACAAACAAAAACCCACAACAAAAAAAACTACAACCCACCACACTATCTTATTAAGTTATACATGGAAAGAAGAATTACCTAACTACTGAATTCAGAGAGAATTCTGCCCTTGTTGAAGTACATACTCAGTTTGATAGCCTTTTAATTCTGGTTAGACCTGCATTTGTTCCTCATGCTGTTGACTGCTCAGTACATGAAATGAGGAATTTTTCTGACATCATCATAAATTTCCATAGTGGTAAGCAAGGGTTACCACTTGGTTACTCTCTCAAGCAAGAGAGATTTGTGAACTTTGAAAGGATAAATTGCACTGAAGTTTTTTGTTCATGCAAAGTAGTTAAATGATGGCACAAAAAGACCCATAAGAGTTCTTTTATCTATATGTAGATAAAGAATTAATAAAAATTGAATATGGTGTTCAAAAATAGTGTAGTTTAAAATCAGTTGAATAACTATCACACAGCAATGTAAAATCTACATTTTTTTCAAATAGTATTTATTGAATTATTATGTACAAGTAAGAAATTTGTTCATAAAGATAAATAATGTTTACTTGAGAGATATATCCCTTATCTCTAAAAATCTGCTGAGACATTCATAGACATATTAGTCCAGAGAAGAGAAAATATGACTGTCCTTTTTTTAAAGTGATCATCAAACTCCCTCTTCAAAAAGATGTGTTGCAGAGTTGCATATCTATATGAGACAGAGATAAAGAGCAGGATGAAGTCCCCACAATACAAGGAAAAGGGCTAGTGACCTTCTACACCACTTAGACACACGCAGGTCTGTGGGGCCAGATGGGATTCAGCCAAAGGTACAGAGGGAGCTAGTGGAAGTGCTCACCAAGACACTTTACATCATTTACAAGCAGTCCTGGCTAACAGGGGAGGTCCCAATTGACTGGGGTTAGCCAATGTGACAACCATCTACAAGAAGGGCCAGAAGAAGGAACCAGGGAACTACAGGCCTGTCAGTCTGACCTTAGTGTGAGGAAGGTTATGGAGCAGATCATCTTGAGTGCCATCACACAGCGCATACAAGACAACCAGGTGATCACACCCAGTCAACATGGGTGTATGAAAGACATAAGGCTTAATCGTGACTAACTTGGTCTCCTTCTATGACAAAGTGACCTGCTTAATGGATGAGAGGAAGGCTGTGGATGTAACCTAGACTATAGTAAAGCCTTTGAAATTGTTTCTTACAACATTCTTCTGGAGAAACTGGCTAGGATAGGTACACTCTTGGCTGACTAAAAATGAGCTGAATGGCCAGGCTCAAAGAGTGGTGGTGAATGAAGTTAAATCCAGTTGGTCACCAGTCACAAGCGGTGTTCTCCAGGGCTCAGTAATGGGGACAGTTTTGTTTAATATCTTTATCAGTGCCCTGGACGAGGGGATTGAGTGCACCCTAAGTAACTTTGCAGATGACACCAAGTTGGGCGGGAGTGTTGATGTGCCTGAACATAGAAAGGCTCTTCAGAGGGATCTAGACAAGCTGGATTTATGGGCTGAGATCAACTGTATGAGGTTCAGCAAGGTCAAGTGCCAAGTCATGCACTTGGGTCACAACAACCCCATGCAATGTTACAGGCTTGGGGAAGAGTGGCCAGAAAGCTGCCTGACAGAAAAGGGTCAGGGGTGTTGGTAGAGAGCCAGCTGAATAGGCCAATAGCATCCTGGCTTGTATCAGAAATAGTACAGTCAGCAGGGCTAAGGAAGACATCGTACCCCTGTACTCAGCACTGGTGAGGCCACATGTCAAATACTGTGTTCAGTACAGTCTTCTACAAAGAAGACATTGAAATATTGGAGCATGTCCAGAGAAGAGCAACAAATCTGGTGAAGGGTCTAGAGCACAAGTTTTATGAGAAGTGAACATGTTTCTGCTGGGAGGACACACCTGTATACTGTCTGTGAGGTGTTGCCAATCCACACAACTGTATTACAGGGCCCTTTTTTTTCTGCTGAATAAGGAAGTCCTAATCTGAATGGTAGCATGCAGAACATCTAGTCTTTCTCTTTTTATACCTCCTCCTAGTAAGCCCACATCTGGCTCATGCACTTGTACAGAAAATAAGTTTTAAGGCCAAGTGTGCTAGTAGAGAAACAACAAATATCACCATTCTGCACAGTAAAATAGCAGTGAATTTCTAAACCATTTACCGGTTCCAAATCCCCATAATAATCCTGGAATAAAATCCAATTTTTAATCCTAAACACTGCAGATACACAGACTCCTCCAGACCTTTATGCTGATACTTTGTGTTGCACTGCAAGACTTAGAGTGAGCATGGATATAGGCATTGGCATCTCTATTTGCAGACATTCTTACTTCCCTTTCTATACACTCTGTGAGAGTGACAGCAACATCTTTAGCAGACTAGGATAATATCAAGGTGGCATCTTGAATGACATAGTAATGACTATTAGTGAGATGTGAACTGAAGGCAGGAAATGTGATGATACAGATCTTCATTAAAAGTTAGAACATAACCATGTCTGTATTTAGGTCTTACCAATCCTGTTACAAAGCCTGCTGAAGTAGGCAGTCAACTCCAGTAAGGAAAAGTAAAGAACAAAACATAGCTATAGTGTATAGCATAGTGTCATGGTTTAACTCTGGC
>NW_010239144.1:44358-52884 GCF_000690775.1 Eurypyga helias | reverse complement strand
TCCCTGCTACTAAGAGGATGGAGGATGGAGGAATTTGTTTATATATTGATATTTGTCATCCTATTTTCATATTCCCTATGGTATCTCACCCCACCTTCCACTGTTTCTAGGTTTCCTTGGCAGGTGCCATGTCACATCCGCCTGCCCTGGGCCAATGCAAGCCCTGTGCCAGTGTCCTGGGCATCCCAAACGACCTAATCACCTAGATTCTGCTTTAGCAACTGACTCCTGCCCTCAGTGTTTACAGTTGAGAGTAAGGCACTTCTGGACTGTAATTTTTCTGGCTTGTTTTAGACAGCTACATGAGGATGAGAAAAGTCATACACTTCTATTTACATGGTTAAAAACTAATCTGGTTGTAATTTAGCTTTCAAAGTCCCCCTCAGCTTGATTTATGGCTACTCTCACATTATAGGACTTTGTGACCTCTAAAACCTAGCTTACTGTATTGATCAGCCCTTTCGCCCTTGTTTGTAGGCTCCCAGTTACTACTCATTTCCTTTCTAAACTCAAGACTCAGCCAATTAGATTTAGAATCCTTTCCCATACATTTAAAAAAATCTTTTTGGAAACAAAAGTCACAATTACATACTGTACTAAAAGAAGTCTATGACACTTTTTCATTAACATTTATTCCAAATTAAATTTGGGTTGGATTTTTGATGAAAGTACACAAACCAGTGACATAGAGCATACTGAGGTTCAGAAAGCTTATATTTTCATATACACTGGTAAATATAAATAGGGGACAGGGTCAGCAATAGAGCCAGTTTTTCAGCAGTTCAGTGTTATTTCCAGCAGAAAAATTTTAATTTATCACAAAATTTCCACAGACCTGGAATACCCAGTAGCTTAGAGATCACAACAGTCTCTTGAAAAGAGGGGGAATCTTAGTTAACTCTTTTCTCAGGAGGGTCTGGCAATTACCGCGTTATTTGATTTCCCAGCATCTCTCCCTCTCAGAAATCCAGCATTAAAAGAAATAATAATAATAAAAAAGAAATAAATAAGATAGTTGAAGACAAGATATTAACTACGACAGTCAGTTATCATGGGTCTAAAGCAGTTGTACCCACCACAGTGCACACAAACACATACACACACTACATATAGTGCTTCGTGACCTCTGCAGAAGTCAAGGAAATACCATCAGCACCTGAGCAAGAGAAATACAAAAAAGAAGAAGCCGTAATACTTGGACAGAAAATTGATTGTTATGAGAAACAATTTCTTTCTTAACAGGCATTTTCATTTACACCTGCTACAGACCACTATTTCAAATGATAAGGGTCTGTGATTTTCATACGTTGTTTTTCTAGAATGGCAATATTCTGCCCTCTTTGCAAACCTTTCATTTTTTCTACCCTATTCATCATTATTTGGCATTTCGATATTATTTAAGAAAAGATGATATTCTTAATTTTAAAGATGCTAAAATATGTAATTGGAAATTGCTTTCTGCTGCTGTATCATGTGTATATACCTACATATTGTAACCAGCAGTATTAAGTTTCCCATCAAAGTTAAAGCTAAAAAAAAAAAAGCAATCAGAATTCCTTGGCTTTTATTCAACCTATGCTTCTGCCTTATTTTCTGCTGATAAATATATGATCGTATCCTCACTATTTTTCCTGGGGACCCTGACTTGCATTCCCCTGCATGCTGTCCCCTACCTCAAAACACTCCTGTAGGCGGGTGCGGAGAAGACACCCAGTGACAACACATCCTCAGCAGATCGGCAGCTGGATGCACACAGATGTGCTCTGTAGTATCCACATGCAACTTCTGAATTCCTCTCTGATGCTATCCTTCTAACAATGACTTTTCCATCACTGACCACGAAGTTAGACTTAATAATAGTATTATTATACTATATAGTTTCTTCTATCATGTAATCAAAAGTAAACTGATTTTGCTCATGAGTTTGCTTTTCAGACTATTTTCTGTGAGAAAAACCACCCTGAAACTTCATAAGAAGTTACTATGGAAGCATTCTGATCAGGAAACAAGAACATTTGTGACAAGTGAATAACATGCTGATTTCTCTGTGATCTTCTGAAACTATTTCATATACACTTTTCATGGCAAAGGAAAGTTTCTGACATTTGTTATATTCATGAAAGTATGAGATTTTCTTTCTAAAATAGATCTATGACATACCAGCTTTAATCTGACACAGAATCCTATTCCATACACAGTAAAAATTATGTTCAAAGGGAATTTTTGAAAGCAAGTCTCTAGCTCTGATAAACCCCAGCCTAAAAGAAGCATGAAGTTCTTTCACTTCCAGTCACCAGGACAGACTGATTCATTTGATCAAGAACAAAAGAAACACAGATAAACCTTTGATTTCTAAACCCAGCATCAAATCAGATACTGGTGCATCACCAAATGTCCAGTCGAGTAACTTAAACATGCCTCTAGCACTGAGGTCAGCTGGATAGATTGTGACCATACTGTTAAATTTCCTTGGTCCAAAACAGAATAGCAGAATGAGAACTGTCTATTGGGATCAATCACTGATCCATGCTATCTCCTAACCTGTGCCTGGAAATTGCAGAGGAAGATATTAATTGGCTTGAGCCAACATGGCAGGGGGGTTGGAACTAGATGATCTTTAAAGTCCCTTCCAACCCAAACCATTCTGTGATTCTATGATTCTAACACTATTCCAGGGCCTGTTCTAACAACTTCGGCAGCAGGCAGTTGAGTTCCTCTGCCCATGCTCACCTTCTAGCACTGTTTATTTCACAATTGTTATAGCTGGCAATTCTGTATATGGGGTCCTTACCTGAAAGTCATTTTTCATGTCAGAACTATCATCAGCTTCAGACTTGAAAGCTAACAATAGCAAAAGTAGCAATTTGGGCTTTAACACAGTCATGCACGCAGGAGATAAACTGAATAGCACAATTTGGTGTATGTTCCCTACAAGGCTGTTGATTAATTTGGAATAGAGCTAAACCTCTTGTTTGCACTCTGGTTTAAACTACCCTATAATCCAAGCTGCAGTAAATCAAAGAACATGACATAGCTGTCAGTGGATGATGGGAAGCAGGCTGTCATGTTGCCTGCTTATATGTGTCCTGGCTTCACAATCAGCAAGGCAAGATGTCAGCTAGGAAGAACAACTTCCAGGGCCCAAGACACAATGGATATATGACAGATAAAATTCTACCAGCATCTTACATTAGCAGCTTAAGAGATCGAGTCCCAGGAGGCTGCAAAAGCTGACACTGAATGTGATAAACTTTTAGCGTGGTGACAAGGATTACTTGCTTAGATGTTTTCTTGTCAATTTTAAGACAGGACGCAATTTTGTAGCGCCTTTTTTTTCTTTTTTTTTTTTTTTGGTTTTAAAGCTTAGAGCTTCATTTATAGTGTAAGGATGTTCTGTAAGTTCACTCAGGCTACACCAAACGGGAGGAAATTTTCATCTTTGAGAGCTGCCTCACAGCAGAACATAGTTGGGAATGACAGGTTCTTCTCGTAACAGTGACCTTTAGGTCAGAACTGGTATCAGACTGAAGTTTGCGAAATATCAGAAGATCATTTTCAGGAGCTTATGGAAAAAACATTGTTGAGAGATATTAGAAATTATTAACAGATCATGTAGGGGTAGAATGATTTGGGGACAGGCATGCAGTATTGAAAATCAGCATAATTGTTAAAGTCAGAGGTATTCAAGAATTTACTTCTTCAAATATAGCTAAAACTGAGCTTAATTTCACTTACAAAAAATGAGATAGCTCCCCACATGAAAAAAAAAAGAGCACCACAAGCTCACAGAAGTATCATTAGGTGATAATTGCTCTCTAGTACATATTAAATTAGTTCATCTTCACAGTTTTATTTAAACTAGAAAAAGGCACTCCTTGAAGACAACAACGTGCATGGCTACCTCTCGCTGATGGTTAGCAGTATGCAAATATCCTTGAGAAAGTGATGGAATAAAGCTGAAGACTGAACTGTTTGCTCCTGTTCAGAGGGGAATACTGAAGCATTTAAGCCTGCTAGCAGAGCAGAGGAGAGAAAGACTGCTTCCCACTGGATGACACGAACTTGTTCTTTGAAATGGTGGAGCATGGACAGTGTCTGCCCAGCCTGTACGCTGTAGGCAATCAGTTTGGGGTGGGAAGGACAGAGAAGGCAATAACACAGATAATGATCTTAATGAGGGACCGCACCATCCAGTTGAGCTGACCTCCCTGTCTCCTTGGCTGGTGTTATTCTCCTGGGTAAATTCAAGGAGCTCTTCAAAATAATTTTCCAGAGAAAGTACTTCAGTGTCATCTGGCTTCCCAGAAGGCCTTCTTCCAGCATTTCCAACAGTAGTGCTGACCTTATGCTTTGTGGATGTGATCCTGCAGCATTCGTACAGCGCAGTATTTCTCAGGAGACACAGAGTGGGCTGTCCCTTGCTCATGGAGGGGGTGGGTGGTCCTTCTCCAAATGAGGAAAGCATGGGAGAAGAAGTAAGTACACGATTTCTGCCGAGAAATCAAACCATGCTTGGGCAGGAACGGTCTGACTGTACAAGCTGACTTGAGGAAAGGGGAGGGGAGGCAGAGTAGCCTGGGAAATACAGGACAGGAACATTGCTTGTGGGAGTTATGCTACAAGTGGCAGTGACTTTCCTAGGCTTCAGGATGTGTTTATGTGCAGATCCACATGTCTTCCCATGCTTCACGTGATGACGCTCCGGGCAGTGTGCAATTTGGCCTTTTGAAAAGGGAGGTTGTGGGCAGACTGCCCAAATACCTTTAGCAGCCTTGCTAATAAAAACACTCCAATGTGGGTCCATTTTCAGATGTACCAGCTAAGCCACCCAGAGGGTATGTTAACTTTCTAGCATTTAGGGCTGACAGAGAGCCACCAGTGAACAGATCTGTGTACAAACATATACACTCACGTAAACATTTTAGTCCTGGCTTCTACCCTCAGGGCGGTATGTGTATTCTGTGGGGAGTCTCAAAAGAGGCTGAACTAAGCTAAAACGAAAGCTGGAAAGAAATAAAGACTACTTAGGGGGAACTGTTCAGCCTTTGATATTTATTGGCCTGTTTCCACTCAGATCTTTAATGGTTCTGCCCTCGAACTGCTTATTCAAAGGAACGTGAGTTGGTGACTTTTAATATATTTTATTAAAAGACTTCATAAAAAAATAAAATCAAGAGAACTTATTACCTAAGCTCAGCTACTAATAATATCACACCAACTCAGATAAAAAGAATTAAAAAAATTGATCAAATCAAAATGTAATTGATATCAATGCAAAGCAATTAGACTCGATAGCAGATGATGTTCCACAATCTAATTAGTTAGATAACACAAGTTATACAAGTCTGGAAAAGATGGATGCCCATTAGCTATAAACCCCAACAAAAGAATTTGATTGAAACTAATCAAATATATAATTTGGTTATTTAACTAGCTTCACATCAAAACCTAATTACTATCTCGACCAAAGCCTGACAAAAATAATGATAATTTTTTTCTCAATAAATTCTATTCTTATGTGATGACTAACCCCTTCCTGCCCTTGTAGTAATAAAGATTTTAAAGAATAGAATAGAAAAACAGAAGTCTGACAAGTCCTATTTACCAGAAGTCACAAAATGACAGCTTCACGTCACTCAGGCCCTTCAAATGTATAGCACAGAACATGCCCTAATGAATAGCTTGATGAGATGTTATATAAGGCTGCTTAAATCCAGGGGAACATTTCTTTCCAGAAATTTGCCTGCATGGCCAAATTGTGACTTATGCATATGACAAATCACAATCCAGGATTAAAAGTCTCCTGCGAAATGAGAACAGGAGTGAAAAATATAAATAGTAACAATATGAGAATTCTCAATGCTAGGAAGTGGTGAAACCAGAGAGCTGTCATGTGGATTCCCTGACTTCCAAAGGCATGTCTATTACAGTGCTCTACAGATCCCTGACCTAGCAGTAATTATGTGTGCTTGGTAATAGCTGAAATGCTTTGAGCACCCCTCATGAAGTTTGTATTTTTTTCTTTGAGTGGGAAAAGGTCAGAACAACATACCTCATCATAGTACAACACAAAAACTTTAAAAACAGATCTCCTGAAAATCTTAACAACAAATCTAGTTCCTCAACACTCACCTATCATCTGCTTTCTGAAGTATTATGTACAGTCTTTTCTCCTAAATAATGACTCCTCTCCCAAACATATAATTATTTTAGTATGTTATTTACAAGAAAACTATATTTCACAGAGAGAGAAATAGGAAATAATTGACACAGAAAACTTTCACTGTGGAAAATGCATCTTGTCATAATTTCCAACTGGCTGAGGATTAATTCTGCATTCTTTTACACCAGGTTTTCACTCATCTAGTTTAAAAAGTAATCATTCAGATTTATCTCTGGAATTAGGGAGTAAGTAACTTCATTTTGAAACACTTGTGCTGTGTTTACTACAACTACAGCCAGAGGGGACAAGTTCATTTAAAGACAAACTATCCTAATTCAGAGATACAACCAATTCTCAATTCGGGAATATTGCATAGCAACACAAATAAATGCTGAAGAGAACAGGGAGTGTTACTAAAATTTCAGCAAAAAGAAACTTGCCTACCAGGAACTCTTTAAAACATTTTAGCTATCAAGAAGCTCATTTGTTATGACAGAGTCACAGATTGAAGGATTAGTACAAATACCTCATCTGAACTCTGTCATGAAACAGGTCAAGAGAAAATCAGCATTGCTTCCTGGTTGTGAGAAGCCAGGGCTGGAAAAGGCTTCTTGGATCACCAAAACCAGACTCTTTATCACAGAGAGCTCTCTCAGTCAAACTTTCTTTGAACAGATCAGACTTTCTGTTAGAAGTAGCTGGGATCCTCCTACTTCCTTCCCCTCCACTGCTCCTGTGAGTGGTGGTAGACAGAGCCTCATTTCTCTGACAAGATCATTTCCTTAATCCTAAAATTAGGTTCAGCTGTTGAGGACTGCTGTCCTTCTTCCAGAATGTATGGAGAAAAATCCGTGTCTTCCTTCAGACTTCATTTTCCTTGGCGGCCCAAACCTGGGTCCTTTACAGCTCCAGCTCATTGCTCGTACAGCGATGCCACCTGAAATGCCCCATGGTGACTGACCTGTCACCCAGCTGCTGCCCTGAGAGGGCATGGGTCCCCTCCAGCTCTTTCAGTCACACTCCAAATCCCTGGTAGCCTCGAGCATTTAACTGGTAACAGGTATCTACAATTGGGCAACTAAACTAAATTTTCAATCTTCATCCATGTTTGCAGTATTTCTTTGCCATATTACCTTTTTTGAGTGACCTGAAGTGTACGTGTTACTCCAAGACACGCTTCTCCTACAACCGTTTTAATACCTCTCTAACTCATTCTTACATACTTTCCTTGATTAACTTCTAGACCTACAATCTCCTTGCTCAAAGCTGAATCATAATCATCACCATTAATCTGCTGATAACACAAGATCTTTTTCTCCTCAGCTTTTTTCAGTCTATGGGTTTCCAGAGTGTGAAAAAAATAATTAAAAAAAAAATTATTCTGTAAATGCTTAATTTTTTAATTTGCACTCCTAGGTAGACTAGACTAAACTTGTTTACTTTGCTTCCTACAGTAGTGAAATAACTGGTCTCAATAGCAAAGCAAAAGAAACCTCATGACGTATGTACTTAATTCTGCAATGATGCATATATAAAGAAGAAATTTTTCCTTCCAGTTTTGAAGCAATCAGCTTCCTCCCCAGTGCTTAAGCTGTAGTCAGTTTTCTCTTTTCTTACACATATCACACAGTTCTCTACCTCTGTTAGTACCACTAAGTCTCTGACTTTGTGACCTCTTGTAGCTATGAATGTCAGATGTTCTCTGTGAACTGCATGTTTATTCTTGAAAACCTTCTACTAAATATACCTGTCACCATTTTGTCAGGTAAAATAGGTGGAACATAAATACGAACCATCCTTTTGTTCTATATTTTATTTTAGTTATCAGATTTTCCATTGAGGCAAAACATCATCAAGTGATTAAAAAGAGAAGGTTGTAGTATTTACTGTTTTATTCAACTAAATAAAATTACATCAATCTCATACTAGTGAGTATAAGGGGTAAATTCTGCAGAGATTAACCACAATCAGTGGTGCTGTACCTAGATTCAACCTATCTAAATTTAGACAGCTTGCTAAGACTTCTAAGTTGAAATGTTTTTCTTGGACTTCGTGGAGAAAGAGAAGGAAAATCACTGCAAGCAATTCAGTCAAATCTCCATTTCTTTCTTTTGACAGGCATAGCTGGGTATGATTCTAGGCCTGAACGCCTGCATCTGAAGAAGTTTATGAACCAAAGATCTTCAGATAGTTCATTTTAAAAATAAGAAACTGCGAATTTTTTTTGCACCTCTCCTATGAATACAGGCTGACAGTTGGTTTTGTTCAGTCTGGAGAACAGAAGGCTCTAGGGAGATGTTATGGCAGCCTTCCAGTACCTGAAGGGGGGGTACCAGAAAGATAAAGAAATTTTAAAAAGGGCT
>NW_010239144.1:26678-44179 GCF_000690775.1 Eurypyga helias | reverse complement strand
GGAAGGTGTCCCTGCCCATGGCAGGGGGGTTGGAACTAGATGGTCTTTAAGGTCCCTTCCAACACAAACCATTCTGTGAGTCTATGACTCCATGAAATAAGACACTGCATTTAGTCAAAACCAAAGGAAGACAAATATACTAAAGAAGACATGACCCTACCTTGAGTATGAATATCCCCTGATATGCAGGTGCCTGTCACTATTGCAAATCAGATACAGCAATAACCTAACTGCAGTCTATGGGTCAATCTTGTTTTGGAAAGATTTCACTTTGCAGGAAACCCATTTCTTACTCTAATTCCCTTCTAAGTATGAACACATACAGCAGGTGATGGCCTGCACCATGAGTTGTGACACATGTTCCCTTTCAGATACTGTGCTAAACCAACACACCAATGCATTGGTGACCACTGGAAATCTCATTAAATATCCTGAAAGTTTAAAGCAGCTCACCCAGGTGCAATAGATATGTATGTAAAATCCACTATGCCTGGTAAGGGAAATAACACCTACTTTTCCTTGAAATTAATTTTCTGAGAGGTAAAACTGACCTTAAACTGCATAAAGAAGATGAACTTCCAATACACACATGCAAGCTATTATAATTAATCATCCTTGTGTAGGTGTATCCTACATTCTTCCATAGTCCCCTGCTAACATCACACGGCTACATACTGAAGGTATGAATTTCTTTCAAATTTAGTTGCTAGCGATGGAGCTTCTGTTTGAAATTTTTTTCCTTCTAAAGATGAAAGTTTAATATATGAAGCTGAACACAATCCATATAAATCAAAGGCAAAATCAGCTATTAGTAACACTACTATCTACTTTCAGCTAACTAATCTTCATGCTCTCACTTGGAAGTTGTTAGTTTATTGACTCCATGCATCTGCTAGAATATCATCACAAAACATACTCTTTTAAAATCCTAATTTTCAGCCTAAAATTACTCACAGGCAATTCATACACTTTTTTTCTTGCTCTAGCACCTGTTTATAGAATAACTTTTCTAACTCCCCTAGATACACTTTTATGATGCATCTGTAGAAAACAATAATATCTTAAGCTCTTTGACGGGTTTTCTGAGTCACTCTGGGATTTAACTTAAATGAAGAATTAAAGTTATCTTTAGAGGAAATAGACAAATTACCTGCATTGTCATTTTCCCTTTAAGAAGGAATGCAGCTTTCTTTCTGACATCAGGGAATAGGAAGAAATTGAAATAATGTTATTTTGATACTGAACTTCTGAAATAAACTTTTTCCTGTGAACAAGTAACTAAGTATTATTACTAATCTGAATGAGAACAGTTTGGTCCAGCTATAAGAAACAATACGTTTGTAAAGACAATGTATGTTTAGATACTATCTAATAGCTGCAGCGTCTTATATTTCACCCTCTGACTTACTACACTGCCATGTTAATATGAAATCAGGCCAATGTTTTGAATAATCACACATTGTTCCAAAACATCATGGGTCTAAACATTCATATAAGCACCTTCTAACATGATTTTTTAAAAAATATTATCAGGTTCCATGCAAGTAAGTACAGACTCTCAGAAAATTGTGTTTTATGAAATCACAACCCATCATGAAGTGTTTACACATCGATTTTGGAATGTAGGGGACCATCACCGAATAAATCGGTTTCTGGTTCCAGGTGTGTGCAAGACAAAAGGTAAAGACCCAGGCCAAGATGAATTTTAGTTTACAGGAAAAGTTGCTAGAATAAAAGAGGCAAATCAAGTGAGAAAATTGTCTACAAAGTTGGTAAGAGGGGCCATTTCAGGACCTAGTTAAAGAAAAACAAGTAACCAGCAGAGATATATAGGAAATGATACTGCAGTGAAAATGCGGAAAAACTAACGACGACTCTGTTAGAAGCTCCATGTGCAGGGGATGCATTAACTAAATAAGGAACAGATTATTCTGACCTGACAGTAACATCTTCCCTGAAAGCACAGTTAGCACATTTCATCATAGCAACATGTCCTCCAGCCATTGCTTTGCACCAAACCGGTGTCCTTGGCAGGGATCTCCTCTGGTCCCTCTGGGCTGCGCGTCACCACCAGGCCAGCCACGCTGAACACTGCACACTGCTGAAGTGGGTTAGTGCCCTGACGTTCTGGCCAACACCCGTGGTTTCTATTCGAGGAAATCTAAAATTATTTAGTGACATTCTTTCCACCGACAGCTACAACTCCAGACATGCAATAGCCCTTGACAAATCACCAGGAACTGTTAGCGTAACATCATCCACCATAAAAACAGTTGATACTGTTGATCTCCTCAGAGCTCTGAGAAGAAAAGCAGACAAATAACTTGAAATCATCCTATTTAAAATGAAGGCTGGTGAATGGAAAGAAGATTCCCTTTGTGAAAGATTAAGAATTGAGTTACTTTTTTACAGCAGCAAAAATATAAGGCTATCACTCCTCTACACTCACTGCTTGGAACAAGACATCGGTGTACACTCTGCTTAAGTACTTACCCAACTCTGTTTGAGTAAGGAAATGCTGGAATAGGTTTTAATGTCGTTTGCATTAACCACTCTCATGGTAAAAATGAGCAACTTTGTTTTTCAGAGGTTGATATGTTTCTAGACTATTCACACTCAAGTTGCTTAGATAGTGAGACAAGCGGGACTAATTCAAGGGTAGTACGATTTAGACATCGCTTATGCAGAGTAGTTCCACTGCTCAGTGCACAGTGGCACGTCAGAATGAACTCAAGCTAATTGTCTGAAAACATAAGGTCAACTTCAAGGTAGATAAAACAGCTGGTAAATAAACCCTCTTCTCAGAAACAATTATTCGGTTTAACTGAAGGAGGGCATTTTCATCCTGCATGTTTTGGAGATTAGTAAGAGTAAAAAATGTTCATCATTTTTAGCAGTGGCTTAAGAACTGACAGGACTGGGCCAGGAAAGAAATTGTAACAAAACAACGACAACAAATGGGCAGTGGATCAAGCAACAGAATGTGTCCATCTGAATATGGTAAATTGCACAGAAGTGAGAATCACACCTAGTGGCAGAGGACTCTAAAAGTATACTCATAATTATTTCTTAAAAGCAACCACCTGTTTGGATGAGAGCTGTGTCAAAGTACTGCATCTATTTTACAATCATTTACTGTCAAGTTCTTGGCATTTTGCTTCAGGCAATCTCATGTCCTTAGACTGCTTCTTTTTGGAGGATAAAACTGTGGGTGGGATTCAGTTTCAGGGTTAAGACACCTACGTTAAATATCTAAATGTAGGCATCAACATTGGAGGTAAGTCCCTAAATTCCCTCTGATGTCAGTGGATAGCCAGGATGAGATCAGATTTCCTAAACAGGGAGTCTAATGACCTTTAAGATATCCTTCCTGTCTGTGGCATCCCTGGGGACTGACCGAAAGGGGTATCCCCATTTTGCCTGTAGGTAGAAGGCAAGCAGGATGCCATCTCAGATGTCACTAGACACCTACTTTTAGGCAACTTTATCACAGCTTCAGCCAGCAGAAATAGCAGAATGTGAAAAGTGATTCAACTCACCTTAGGCATCTACACGCTGCTCAGCTGCAATGTTTTCCGGGCTACGCTCTCACCTATCATACTTATCACCTGGATATAGAGCCTGCGTGCACATGCTGAGCAGAATTCAGTTGTGTGAATATTGGTGTTTGGGACGTAAGATGATACATATCACAGACGTACAGAACGGACTAATAGAACACAAACCAGGTGGAAGACCCAGGCCCCTCTGGAGTGACAGGCAAGGCATGTTCTGCCCCACACGCATCAGCAGTGTGGTTCTGCCTGAGAAGCAGTGATGCTGGTAAGCAGTCCTGTATCTCAGATCAGCAGTGCAAACTCCAGAATCCCTGTGGCTGTCCATGGTCACCTCTAATTAATGGTAGCTGGACACAAAATGGGAAAGAAAGGTCAGTTCACCTGAACTAGGTCAGGTGAAAATCATGACAGCAGAACACTGGGTGCCTCTGCAGCAGGTATCCCCTGCCAGGTTACTCATTTGGAAGATCCAAGGAGCATGCTGAGTTTAGATGCCCACTGGGGCAGGAGGCACGCAACTGCAACACCAGGGGTGTTACTGTCCAAGTGCTTCCTGGCTGTGCAGTCTACAAAAAGCCACACAATGGGTCAGAGGGATGGAAAGGAGCATGCCTCATCTCCCCATGGTGGCAGAAGGTCAGCAACGACTGTATGCTGGCAACATACTGAGGCGGATTGGAGATACCTGTGCAGTTGCAGCTCATTGCACAATCCAGAGTTTGCCATACACTTGGTGATACTAATAGCGGAGTCAAGAATGTCTCCCATTAAATCTGTATCTGATGAGAAAATGAAGAGATAATACATTAGAAGTCATCACTTGGCACATATGAGGCCATTGCAGGCACTGTTCCACGTTTGGGGCAATTAAAATTTTTGCCTTGACACAAAGTGCTAGCATGCAACAGTGCCATCATCCCACAGTTTGGTACCCTGTTACTCCACATTTGAGCAGACGTCAGAGCCCTTCTGGGCTGCCATCTGGTTATTTCTAATCTATGACATTTGGCTTACTATTGCCCCACTAGATGCATATACTGCTAGGATTAAATTAGAGGCACTAAGATTTCCCAATAATTTTCATAGAGACATGATCATCATATCATGTTAGAAAGGCAAAACTGCACAGAATATAAATGATTAATGCATATGCAAATATTTCAACACTAGGAGATAAAGTTTCACAGTCCAACAAGCTTCGGTATTTAAAAAGCTTTCCAGATATTTTACTTTGCTAACTTTCACCCCATTACTTCTAATTATACTCATACTGACCTACTTAAGTAAATTTTACTAACAGCCTGCTTATTGACAACCATTCATCCAAGTTGTTTTCACCTATGACATCTATTAACTAGAAAGATTTGGGGTATACTGGCTGTATGTCTGCCTTTAGCTGGGGGGACACTAAGCCTTTTGCTAGGGAACAACAGGACTTCCTAGTGCATTTTCAACTTGTTGCTGTCATATTATCAGGGGTGACAGCATAAGCCAACTTCAGCATCATGTGCCACCTCTAAAGCAATGGTCTTTATCCTTTACCTTCACATTTCTGCAATCAACTTTTCATTTCATCCACACCTCAAAAAAAACCCCAAAACCAGACTAAACCAAAAATAGCAAGTGTAAAGGAAAACAAGCCAACCTTCTGGAGAAAAATGTTAGCAGCCTATCTACCAAACTCCAGTTTGTGTCAGGTGAGAAGATAGAAGTGCAAAATCGAATTGGCTGGTGACCAGCTCTACTTCTGCTCTACAAGTCCAGTCTGATTTGATGAGTGATTGCTAAAATAACTAAATATTGCAACATTGCTTTTAACTGTGCAAAGCAAGCCTGATCAGGAGCAACCACCAAAGAGGAAGCAAGAGCAGGTGTACCTGTGGCTGCCACGACAAGAGCCCTGCTGTCTCATCTATATTCAGAAAACCACCTGCTACTGACGAGCTGTGTGTTACAGAACAAAGGCATAAGGAAGACACCAGTTTTCTTACAGGGATTTGCTCTGTGCTCCTTAAAAGCATCTGCAAACTTTCAGCGGGTCATGACAGTGCACTGGAGCTTAAGCATTATTTTTCCTTGCTGTGATGCCTAGAGGAATAGATACACTAAGACTGCATCTGCCTCAGCAGATGACGCAGTGCAATAGGAGCAGACCTCTAGAGTGACACTGTAAGAGCTGAGCCCCATGTATTTCAGGGTATTTTTACCTCAGATGAGCTCTATCCCAGCCCCATGAGCCGAGTGGTAGGTAGCAGCTGGAGGGTGGTAGGCATGTTCCTGGAGTGCATGCTCTGGCTTTAGGTCCTTTGAAGCAATCTAGTCCACACAGAATCATAGAATCTTTTAGGTTGGAAAAGACTACTGAGATCATCAAGTCCAACTGTTACCTAACACTGCCAAATCCGCCACTAAACCATGTCCCTAAGCACCGTATCTGCACGACTCTTAAATACCTCCAGGGATGGTGACTCCACCACCTCCCTGGGCAGCCCTTTCCAATGCCTGAAATGCAGCTCCAGGCTGCTCCTGCAGTGTTAAACAAAATGAGGAAGGAGGAGTAAAATCAGGAGATTCACTTAGGGGGTACTCTACTGATGTGATATCAGATTAACGCAGATGCAGCTACAATAACTGAATCTATTGTTTTCAGAGTAGAAGCTCTGGCACTGACATCATTAAATACCTAACAAAGTTCCGCCTGACTCACTGGTACTTGACAGTATTAGTTATTTCCATGGGTTCTGGTGGCTGCTAATATTTTTTAAGGAGCGTTTGGATTCAGTTACCTATACTACATCATTAGTGCATGAATGTATGCACATTAGTGCCTACACTGTGTATCCTTACTCTGTATGTAGAAATGCTTAAAGCCTTCAGGATGAGATCATAAAGTGAAATTTCAATTCTGTCCCTCTACTCTGCTCTTGTGAGATCCCACCTGAGTACAGTGTCCAATTTTAGGGTCCTCAGCTCAGGAAAGACATGGACCTGCTGAAGTGCGCGCAGAGGAGGGCCACAAAAATGATCAGCGGGATGGAACACCTCTCCCGTGACAAAAGGTTGGGAGAATTGGGCTTGTTCAGACTGGAGAAGAGAAGCCTCCACGAGGACCTTATTGCAGCCTCTCAATATATAAAAAGGACTTCTAGGAAAGATGGGGACAAACTGTTTAACAGAGCTTGTTGCAAGAGGACAAGGGATAATGGTTTTAAACTAAAAGAGGTAGATTTAGACTAGATAGAAGGAAGAAATTTTTTGTAATGAGGGTGGTGAAATACTGGAACAGGTTTCCCAGAGTGGTGGCAGATGCTCCATCCCTGGAAACTTTTAAGGTCAGGTTGGACAGGGCTCAGAGCAACCTAATCTAGTTGAAGATGTCCCTGCCTATGGCAGGCGGCTTAGAACTAGATGATCTTTAGAGGTCCCTTCCAACCCAAACTATTCTATGATTCTAAGAAATTGATGACAGAAAAAATTAAGTGAAAATTCTAATTTTTGCCCTATAAACTCTGGTTACAATTAGCCATAGCAAAGTGTTGCTCTGCCAATGTGTAATTTTTATTCTCAACATGCATTGAAAAGAATTTGGATTTATGCTTTCTATGCATTGTAGAATACAGATCAAGTAAGCAGAACATAATCATTAAACAAGGAAAAGCCATTCTTTTTTGGATGGCACTACACACTTTTAAAATTATAGTTCTTAAACTCTATCCAGGATTTGTAGTGACCTTCAGAACAAGTCATAGAATCACAGAATCACAGAATGGTTTGGGTTGGAAGGGACCTTAAAGATCATCTAATTCCAACCCCCCTGCCATGGGCAGGGTCACCTTCCACTAGACCAGGTCAAGACCTATGTGTCTCTAGCTATGTCTATTTTATTTTTTTTTTCTTCCTGATTGAAAATAAACTTGTGAAGCTGGTTTGTTTTTTTAATTTTCCTTTTTATTTAATGGTAACATATAATGGACCAACATGGGCAGAATACTATGAAAGATTCATTGGCTTTTCTAACTATTCTTGAGATACGCTGCAAATCAACCCTGGTATTGAAATACTGCTTCAGATGGTAAGAGAAGGCAAAACTATTACAAAAAATATATCAAGAAAAATCTCCTAGGAACAATAATTGAGGGATTTCCAATCACTTATGTTCATTTGCAGGTCAGAACCAACTGTCTTCTAGAAAACCATAAGAGTTGCTGAATTCTTATGGCCTTTTTAGAAGCAAATCTGATTAGTTGTTACTGCTATGTTGAGTCTGAATAAAGACGCTTTGTGTATTCTTTTTCTTAAGATAATGTTCTCCACACACCACCTACATATGCCTAAATGGAGCTACATTGTATTGTGATACTATTTCTGACTATTACTAAAAGCAATCTAAAAAAAGCTCCTCACATGAGAGAGCTTTGTTCTTTTTGAATGTTTGCTTCAGTAGACATGGCAGTATTCAAAATTACACGGATCATGTAGATCATAACTATCTTCAGTATGGATGTTTCCTCTGTAAATACATTCATATTACTTGAATTTTCTTGCATAGTTGGCTAAATGACGTTGGAGGATGGAGGCAGATGTCAAGCAGTCTGCTGGGTTACCAGGTAAAGGGGATGTGAGATGTTTCCTGCTGCTTAAACAATTTCTTAAGTGAATCCAGTTATGACTTTTTCAATAGCTGGTCATTTGCATAATAATGTAACTCCAAGGACTATTCCATCAAACTTGGAATATAACATTGAAGGGAAAAGGCTGTCATCTTGCATCAAGTTAATGCACCACAGATAATTACCGCTCCTGTACATCCATCATTCTCCATCTCAAACAGATCAGTTGTCAAGTGCAGAATTCTAAGTTTTTGTCAGCCAACTGGTGAATATTTCTAACTCTTCCATCCCAAGCTTGTAAATAAAAAAAAAAATCAGCTAAAAGATGATGTTCTGAACTACACCTTCCACAGTGGCCTAGTGGAGAAATAAAAAAAAATGCGTTATTACTTACATAATTTATCTTATTGGAATATCTATAAGATAATACCTGAAATGAAAAGCCATCATGGTAGTTACTGCAAAAGTTACTTATGAATGTAATAGATTATGTATGAAAACAGAAATGGAGCTCTAAATGCCTCATATCACATACTATGCAAGAAACATTCTTGAAAAAAAGAACTGAGTTTTTTTGTACTTTTCCTCATCCCTGGCCATTAATCCACACTGTAAGTGTACCCAGGACTGCACAGTTTAGAATTATAACAAACTCTTTCACGCTGAGAGGATGCAGGCAAAGAAAATCATCTAACAATGACAAGATGACAATGAAACTAATATCAATGAGTTTTGAAGTGAATTGCATGAGGAACACAGTGGAGTGACTAATGACTGTATCCAGTAGGTCCTCAAAAAAGACACAGAGTTGGGCAACTGTGAAACCTTCCACATGTCCTGATAGTATGCTGTGTTCGGTTTATGTGGTAGGGTTTTGGTAGTGGGGGAAGGACTACAGGGATGGGTCCTGTAAGAAGCTTTGAGAGAAGATCCCATGGCTCTAAAGCGGACCCGCCTCTGACCACGGCTGAGCTAGTCGGCGCCTCTGCGAAGTAACGTATTTAAGATGGGAGGATACAAAAACAAGTGGCAGCAGGAGAGGAAGTGGAGGTGAAGATGCTGTAGAGAATCAGCATGGAAGAGAGGAGTGGGACTTGAGAGAGACAACACAGCAGACACCAAGGTCAGTGGGGAAAGGCAGGGAAGAGGTGGGCTGGAGTAGCAGTTCCCCTGCAGCCCATGGCGAGAGGACAGGCTGTGCCCTGCAGCCATGGGGGGTCACAGGGGAGCAGAGGCCCACGCCAGAGCAGGCTGCTGCTGAAGGACCACACACCTGCAGAACGGACCTACACTGGAGCAGTTGGAGGAGAAAACTGCAGCCCGTGGGAAGGACTCATGCCAGGGAGGTTAGTGGAGGACTGTCTCCCAAGAGGGGGACCTCAGGCAGCAGCAGGGGAAGAATGTGAGGACTTCTCCGCCTCTTAAGTAGGAAGGAGCAGCAGATACAATGTGTGGTGAAATGACTGGGAAAGCCTCATCCCACACACCCCTGTGCCGCTCTGGGGGTAGGAGGTAGCCCCAGAAAAAGGCAGGGTGGGGGAAGGTGGATTCCAGTCTGTTTTGCCCATGACCATAACAGGTGAGTGATCCCTCCCTATCCTTGCCTCAGGCCATGAACTTTTCCTTGTATTTTCTCCACCACATTCCACGGAGGGGAGGAGTGAGTGAGCAGCCCCATGGTCCTTTTGTTCCTGGCTGGGCCCAAACCAGACATATGCCTTCCCTCTCACCAAGACAAACTGCCAGTTTCATCTTTGCCCACGTTAGTGAGATCATTGTTTCTAACTGGCATGTAAGCTGTTGTAGAGGAATTCCTCCCACCCAAGTTTAGTTGTCTAAATTTAGTTGTATACAGTACACTTAGTTAAATTTAGTTGATTAACTACGGGGAGTCCTTCTTTACAGTCAACGTAGTGAAACAGGCCACTACAGAGGGAGATTCCTTGTACGTATCTGAGATACTTGCTTTAGGATCAGATGAGTTCCTCCTGGAGATTTCGGGGACTACAAGGAAGGCTGACATTGAATTCCTGAGATTTAGCCATGCCTAAATGATCGAGGAAGACTTAGTACGTCATCCAGAAAATGGATTTAGACCACAAATTCTTTCCATGTGGGACACAGAAAAGTTATGAAAGGCAGCAGGAGAAGGCTTAATAATATATTAAAATGTGGTTTGGATAGATGGTTATTTAGATCTGTAGTGCACATTTTTATAGTTTTAGAGTTGTTTTGAATAATTAATATTAACCTTTATAACAACTCCAACAATTATATTTGCAAAAAAAGTGTGATATGCCTAATTTTAACACATGGTAAGTTACTTGTAACTTACTTTAACTAAAACAGGTGTAAGTTTAATTCATGTTTAGAAGTAGTTACTCTGAAGCTTGAGAAGTTTTATCACTTTTGGGAGACTACTACAGTACCTTTAAGGGAAATATCTTTTATTTTTTACCTATTATAAAATAACTTTATATTAACTTCCTTGACCCAAAACCCTGCAGCCATTTACATACTTACTTAAAAGGAATGCTGACCCTTTGGAAAATATATTTTTCCCTTTCTTGTTAGGTGAGCACAATGTCCCTGGTACAACACGTAACTTAAAATTACACAGTCACCATGTGACAATGCCAGGCATATTGGAGAACTCAGATCTAAACTGGTATAATTCTTGGATTTTAATCTTTCATTCATGCCACTTTGTGAAGGTCAGATGTTGATGTTTGAGCTGGTAAGGACCGTGGAATGTTTTGCTTCTCAGCTGAGAATATTCTTCCCAAGCAGCCACAGGGCTCGTTCCTGGGCCTAAATCAAGACTCAAAACATTCCATGACCCTTCGCCTTGTAAAATGAAACATCAACATCTGTCCCACATACCACCCCTCCAGAAAAGGACAGATGGGTTGAAACATCATCAGAAGCATTTTAACATATTATTTATGAAGAGGCACCTTCAAGCCACAACAGTGGTTGTAAATAATTAATTGGATTAAAACCCAATACGTTTATTAATAGGGTTTTCAACTGGTATAGCTTTGAAAGAGCAAATTCCAGGAGATGTCACCTTCTGCAGATTTTGCATTTATTTTTGTAGATAATTTGGTCCTGAGAGTAACAAGAAGGGAGGACTCTACAGACTTTCTGCTGTAGTGAAGCGTGCAATACAACAGCTTTTAAAACCTGGTGGTGGGAAACTTTAATTTACTACCTTAAATTTAACATCTTTCCATAGAATTTCTCTAGGACGCTTATGTTACTGGAGACAGAACAAATACACTGTTACTAGAAATGAATAAATACTTCAGTAGCATTTCTACCACCATTTCCTCTTTTTAATAATGATATTCATCATTAGTCTCTGTCCTTCAGATGGTTGCTTATGTTCAGAACTATTTCTTTTCTATTTTTGGGTCTGATCCTTCAGCACTAAACATTTCATTCCCACATAACAGCCTTAAAGAGACACTAAGGCCACATAGGAAACTATAAAACAAAAAAAAAAATGTTTGGAAACAACTGCCCTTCCTGCATGTACACAACGTGTAGCTGCCATGTAACAAACCCTCAACATCTCTAATATATCACAGTTTCTTCCTTGTGGTTCCAAAAAAAGATCACGTTCAACCATGTGACATGTACACCCTGACAGTAAGCTGTGAAAATGCTTGCTTATTACTTAATCCAAAGAACATTTCCTGTTTGTTTTTAAGCATACAAAGCTTTTCCACAAAGACAAACACTGTTGTGAGAAGCAACTATCTCTATTATATCAGGAGAAAACAATATCTTTGATTTTATTATTAACTTCTACCAAACAGCTAGTTTAAATTACAATATATTCAGTACTGGATTGGGATCAGGCAAGTATCAGGATGAGTTCAAACTGAGACAAAGGACGTGCTCATGTGGGAAGCTGTCACTAATTCAGGTCTGCAAAGGGTGGGGGAGTGATGCAGGAGACCTGCAGAGAGGGAAACAGGTGATCCAGTACAATAGTTTGGGAAGTTCAGGTGCCAGCACTCAGGAAAACCAGCTGCAGAAAGCTGGCAGAAAAAGGATGCAGTCCACTGCAGCCTGGAGAAAGCCTGGAGAAAGCAAACCTTCACTAGCGAGAAGGAAGAAAATGATGGTTTAGGAGGACAGCACCAGAGCCATCACCAACTTCCCTTAGAAGACTGCACCCTGGATAGAAATACGCTACATGAACACTGGGATGTGGGATAAGTCTCATGTTTGAGGGGACTTTTCATCCGAAATAATTCCAGTACCTCCCTAAATGACATAATCTATGCCAACAAAAGCACTTGTCGTTGTCATAGCATTTTTACAAGTACAGATGTGTTTTCTGGTGAGTATGGACTTTCTTGTCCAGCTAAATGACATAAATATGCAAGGAAAATATTTTAAAAGACATCTCTCCAAAGTTAAGCAAGAAGTTTGTGCAATGACTGAAGGCTTCTCATTAATTAAAGGTTTTCTTCCGTCCCTCTGGATCATATCAAAATTCATAACTTCTAATCTGTATTAGCGACTATATTTAAGAAAATCCTCTGAGACTGTTGTAATTATTGTGGGGTTTTTTAATGGATCAGTGACATTTACTCACTCCTCCCCAAATGAACATAACTGAAAACAGCCTTGAAAATAGGATCTTAAACTAAACCCACTGACTGACAGATACTGGCACTACCTTAATTACTAAATGTAATAGGACACAGTCTGAGATTATTACTAAATTGATCACTAAATGATTCCTGAGTTTCTTTGTATGTAGTCAAAATATATTATCAGAACACCAAATTCTGTTTCTAATTAAGCCTGTGTGTTAGCAAATGTAAACCAGATTATACTGCTCAAATTTTCTCAAATCAAGCATTTTTAGCATGACCTTTTGAGGTGTGTTTATTCTTCTGGTTTGATCAAATTCAGATTTGAGACCAGCAGCTTTACTGATAATCAGGTGAACTTTTTCATCATTGTCCACTGCCATGAGCATGAACATATTTGTGCTTGCAAAAATACCTTATGACGAAAAGGTTTTGACAAAGAAATTATTTTCTACTTATATAATGTTGTATTCAATATATATAATTTTAATTCTAAGCAAAATACCAAATTTGCAAAAAATCACATTTTTTTCACATAGAAGTAAGATTAGAAAATACTGGTAGCAAGTACTACTACTTTAGATGAGAATTTATTTTTTTAAAGGGCTGCTGTAGAAGTTCTTACATACTACATCTATTTCAACAGCAGAGCAACAGAGGTTGAGAAATTACTGGGGAAAAACAATAACCTGAAAGCTAGAGGGTGTGGAAATATCTAATTAAAGTTGAAGTAATAATCTCTGCTATGCTGATTTCCTTTGTTTGGAAGAAGAGAAACCCAGCAATTACCATCTAAAATAAATTACACTCCCCATAGCCTTTCTGAATGAAAACAGTGTGCTGTGTGAATACATGAAAACATAACCTACCCGTCCTTTCGACATGCTCAGAAGGTGGGTCACTAAAAGCAGTGCTGCTGGGCTTAGGGTGGGTTTAGTCCAACATTAATACCTGCCTTGAGTGGTGTGAATGCCGGCACATGGTTGTACAGCCCTTTCCCAGCCATCATATCAGTGCCTATGTAGTATACGCACATGTCGTATGAACAGTGTGTAGACACACACCATCTTCCCTCCTCTGTATTTTGATCAGAGATGTGTTTGCTGCTGGATTTATTTGCTGTCAGTGAATTAAACATGGAGCTCCAGCTTGTGATGTGAATATGTAGCTCCTTATGGTGTGTTGAGGAACGGGTTGAGCTTGAAGAGAAATGGCAAAAATAAAGGGTGGTTATCAACGCAAATCCACCTTGTAGAGACTGTAGCTGACACACCATACTGTCAAACCTGCCAATAAAAATAAATATCCTTCTTGGTATTTCTGTTTCTCCTTCTCCATATCACTGAAATGTTATTTTTTCAATAGATAATTTGTTCTTACATTTCCCAGTGTAGCTACTTGTTCCACATTGGTGTAGCTCCAAGCAGGGAATATTGCTGCAGCCATAGCTCCAGGAACCATTTAATTTAACCCAGCTCAAAGCAGAGAGAGGGTATAACAGTTAAATTATACTAGGTAATCTCCACTCTCCTCCTCAGCACAGAAACAACCCAAGGAAACGTTCAGAAAAATAAAGCTAATGTGAACAGAATGCCTGTGTACTTTTCTCCTTCCTTACGCTCTTTCGGTACAGAAAACTTTCAACTCAGAGGCACAGAGCCCCAGGCACTGCATTTCGTTGGAAACTTATGTAAATTTAGTGCAATGCTTCAATTGGTCCCTTACTACTCTGTTTATCTTCTCTATTACTTGTCCCAAAGTAATTTTGCAGGAAAATTTAATAACATGCAAAGACAGTGCCAGAGGTGGTGGCTTTGCCTCAGCTGGCCAGAAAGCCAACCTGAAATACCCAACATTTACAATAGCTAGTTAGTCTGAGTGTACTATTTGGGCTTCTCTTCTCTGCAGACTTTCATACTTAACATGTTTTATGTCAATAATTCAAAACTCAAATTAGATTAAAACTTTGTCATCCTATCAATAGTCCAAACATCTAATGAATGTGCTAATCTATTCTTACAATTTACAAAGTATTCTACAATGTGCTGCCAAAAAATAGGAGGAAATCTGCAAGCTGAAATACTGATCGAGTCTTTTAGTTTGGGGTCATTACTTAATTACAGACTAAGGCTTTGCAGAGGATCAAAATGCCACTTTACAGTGGATTTCAAAATTTCAAAACTGGGCTTTGTTCCAAATAAGATTATTTCAATATTCCTCAAGAAGATGAAATGCTAAAAGATGGAAGTGTGGGGAGATAGTATGTTAATGAATCAAAAGAAAAAAAGAAGAACACCACCCAACCATGTTAAAATTTTGACATGAATAGTGCATTTAAATAATTTAAAAAATAAATAAAAAATTAAATAACTACAACTTTCTGAAACATTGCCCTAAATATATCAAATCTGATTATTTCAACATTCTGAAAATATAAACCTCCCCCTGAAATTTTCATCCAAAATGTAATTTTGATATCAACTATTCCGCTAAATGTTGGACACAATTTTAATCCGTCTTCTCAATTTTAGTACCTCTAAATTTTACTGAGTTTGATTTACACTGAATAGCAACTCACGAGTCTCATTAGCAGAATGGATTATGGTCATTAATTTCTACTTCATATTTTAGATGCTGGGATGTAAATTTTTTTAACTCTTCATTTGTTAAGTACACATAACCAAATTTGTGGACTGAGAACAAACTGTAATATGAACTATCTGGAATAAATGTTATTACTGGAGATGCTCCTGCCATAGAACAGGTCTGCATTCCTACTGGGATATTTATAATTTTTATATTTATATGTGCTATTAAAAGTGATTATATTTCTGCTACGGATTACATATTTAAAGACAAAAATTATTTGCAATTATGTTATAAAAGACTGAAATAGATCCAGATGTCTGTAATGCTATCCAGATTTTTGGATCAAAATGTAAGGTTACAAATATGGCATATATAACATTTTATGTGATTTCATAAAGAGCAGTCACATAGATACCAAATTATATTAAAAGAAATTTCTATCCTTCATCTAACAGGAATGCAGCCTGGGTACCTATTTCCATAGAAATATTGCCTTATAAATGAAAATTAATAAAAAACTATGATTTCTGTCTGTGTGTGTTTCCATGTGGGGAGATTCACTAGTTCTTACAAGGAAGATGATGACTCCCTCTTATTATCTTGTGTTTGATGAAGTTAGAGAAACACAACATTGAGATTCAGGTTTTTTATATAAAATATGCAAATAGCAGCTATAAAAGATTCAGGTGATCTGCATAAAGCACCCTCAGGCAAGGTTCATTACACCTTAATGGAACTAGAAATTAGAAAAAAAAGTCCCACGTGCCCCTGTTTAACTGCCTGAAACAAACTAAGAGCCAAACCATGCAACGCTGATTCATTTCCTCAGTAGGTGTTTTGCTGATGTAAAGCCCCTCATAAAGACGACAGAATTAGCAAGAACCTCGGATACACTGCAAAAGGCACCACAGCAGTACCATTAAAGAATCTCCACAGACCAAGAAACATTGGTTCAGGCTTTATTTAAGGGTTTACTGATCCTTACTGTGCCTTAACTATGCTGGCCTGCCACCATCCCTGCTGTCTGTGAAGGTCTGACAACAGTCCTGTGTTGCTCACTGGAAAATGATTTCCAGTGTGATGTACCACCCTGTTATTGGAAGTGGGAGCCCCTGACCCACTGAGTCCAGAGGGGAGGATGCCCTCGTGCTTTGAGGGGACATAGCTGCTGCTGGACTGTCCCACTCACACATGCTCAGTGGCTTGAATAAACCCATTTGCAACCTTCTCCGGAGTCCTGAGCTTCGAGCACAGGGACAGAAGGACAAGGACAGAGCTGAGGATCACATTACCCTCCTTTGGCCAGACATGACTTGTGTCATCCCGCATTTCTGCCTGCTGGGCAGACCTGTCAAGAGGAATTGCATGTCCCTTTCCTCCCTGGGCATCTTGACTTCTACAATTAATACAAATGAGGCCTTGATCTTCCTGTTTTGTGTTTTGTCTTCAGAGGTGAGTAAAAGAGTATGTTTCAGACATATTCATCTTGGTACTGAGGTAACAGAGAGATTTATAAAATTTATATATTATTTTGTTTTCTCTGTTCTTCCCTTCGGGCAAAGAGATGCAGCCAGCCTATCTGGAATGAGTCCTATGCATTTCTTGTAAGGCTGCACTGGCAGATGGTCTATATCCCCAAAACACATACTGTAAATGGACAAAACAAGAAGAGACCTCAAAACCCACCAAATACGCTAGCAACTTCAACTAATAGATATTTCCACAGTTTTTTAGAAACCTAAGGCCTGTGACTTGAGTAATGAAGCAGTTTTTCCCACAAGTCATGGAGCCCCATTGCTCAGGCTGATGTCTTCTTCACAGAAGACATTCTCCACCAACAGCACACCCTGGTGCTCCACAAGAGAATTCTCCTCATCAGGCGAGGTAGCACTCAAGTGCCACACGCCCAAAATTAATTTACAAATTAATTTTCCCATCCACAAAGTCCTGAGCAGCTTGAGTTGATGATAGTGTCTTCTCACTGTTTGCAGACAGCCTGGGTGTGAAGATTAATTCCAAAGGCTGGGATTTTTGTTTGGTTGTGTGGTTTTGGTTTGCTTGGTAAAAGTTTACCGCGGTGGTACATAGGTTTTCACTGCCAGAAGGATACATGAGGCTGCATGATGATGCAA
>NW_010239144.1:7815-26653 GCF_000690775.1 Eurypyga helias | reverse complement strand
ATAATAAACAGTGTCAGTAAATTCAAAAGTCTTTTGACAGGGAAAATGTCAGTGAAAGACAGAAGTTTTCTCTCCCAATTATTGTGAAGAATGTAAAAGTTAAAACATTATTTAACTGTGAAAGTTAATTAGGAATGACACATTTTCATATTATGTATTGGGGAATAATCACAGAGAAAAGAAAATTAAGAAATGTTGACTAAAAACTGCCATATTTTCCTTAATTTACTCTAATATTGCAGCTCAAATGAAGGTAAGATTTTGTAATATTTTGAAACTCCTGATACACTTATTGGAACACTTTAATTAATAATATTAAAAAACACAAAGCAAGGTGTTTGAAAGGGAAAGCCTGTAGCTTTCATTTTAATTTCATTTCTATTCTTTTAATTCTTTTTAAAGGAAATTACTTTCCTGTTTGTGATAGATGTCACTGACATTCAAATACAGCACACTGAAGTAACACGACAGTGATGACTGCAATGTACAGTCATTGCAAGACACATATTCAGAAAGGATCTACAGCTTGTGCTGTTATTACTCAAGAAAACACGATAAATAATAAAGGAATTATAGTCCTTTGTTGTCTAGAAGGTATGATGCTGGGCTTCACAGTCCCTGTGAGAAGTCTTAATTCAAAATGAGTTGGAAATACAGAGGACAAAAATGTGCTTATTTCCAGCTCTGTCTGCAAGACCTGTCTGCCATGTCTCTGCTACGGCAGTGCCAAGAGGACATCTCACCCCCCAGGAGGGGCACGATGCTGACAGTCTTACTGCCAGCTAATTGTCATATTCTGGGATCCATAAGCCAACAAACCTCGGCTGAAATTCTTCCCTAAATCAGGAATTATCTCTCTTTTACAGATGAAGACTGAGGCTGAATTTGTATTGCTTGCACAGTGGCACAATCGCAGCTGATGGCCCAGGGGGAGGTGAAGTCCAGTCTTTAAAATCTTAGTCCAAAAGTGGAGAGTATCTTTCACTGCAACTGCAACTGCTTGCTGTGATTTTGATGAAGAGTCAATCCTGGACTTCCTAGGTGGAGACAGGGAGGGCAAGGAGAGCTGTCAGAGTCGTGGAGCCACCCATTAACAGCAGCGTCTGGGCCCCATGCTTCTTGATACACCATGAAAGAGGCCATGTCCTCTTCCTCCACCCCCATCCTGGACCTCACAAACTGCATCTCCCGAAGGGAGTTACAGTCCTTTCAACTTACTTCACACTCAAAGCCTACACTATATTGATGATGGTATTTCACTGTATCTGCTTGCATTTAAGATCTACAACCACCTTTGGGCATGCAGTGCTGAGGAAAACAATTCAGCAGTAGCAGCAACAACAGCAAAGGAAAATAGCTATTGCCTGAGAAGATCTGTTTATCCCATTGTAAATTAGCCCAGAAAACCAAATTACATTTTATTACAAGACTGGACAAGCCACACTTGATGAAATTTGCCAAACACATCGTCCTCTTACAAGAGGCAACAACTAAATTGCTATCACTAAACAAGGCAGTGCAGTCCAGACAGAGCTGAAGCAGCTTCAGAGAATAACATAAAAGCGTAAAAGGCTAATTCTACAGACATGTCAATTTCTAGAAGAATTTAAAATTGCATATTCAAGACCTGTACTTGGAATAAAATTCCATCCCTCTGGTATTTTAGATGGAACATGATTTTATGAATCTTCATTATGGCTGTGGTGACCTGTCAGCATCAACTTGGGAACTGCCCCAGTGAGGGAGCCCCAAGCTGGCTCACAGGGGACACAGACTAACTGGGGTGGACAGGAGGAAACCATTCTCATGACTGCCTGTGCTGCAGAGAGGACCATTATGTGCTTGGGAGAAAATGTCACTGTGGGACACCAGGCATGGCCTGATGTACATTTTTTTTCCTGAAAAAGGAACATCGATGACTACCAACTCTGATGGTAAAAGCTTTTATACATTGTACTCAGTGGCGATGTCATCTCTTCAAGTCCCCATGACCACAATGCCCACGGCAATTTAGAAAACACCCACCGCACTGTCCAGAGACAAATTCTGAAAATCACCTCTAGTGAATCATAGAATCACAGAATGGTTTGGGTTGGAACGGACCTTAAAGACCATCTAGTTCCAACCCCCCTGCCATGGGCAGGGACACCTTCCACTAGACCAGGTTGCTCAAAGCCTCATCCAGCCTGGCCTTGAACACTTCCAGGGATGGGGCATCCACAGCTTCTCGGGGCAACCTGTTCCAGTGCCTCACCACCCTCTCTGGGAAGAACTTCTTCCTGATATCTAATCTAAACCTCCCCGCTTTCAATTTAAACCCGTTTAACTCCGTGAAGGAGCTGGGTTTCAGACAGCTGGATCAGGAAACAGGCAATCAGTGAAAGACTGAAAAAGTAAAACCAAAAATCTCTGACCATGGCTTTCCCTAAAACTCCTCTAAAATAATTTTCCCACTATGCCAAGAGAATTTGATCCTAACCTCAGTAGAATCTCATTCGTAAAAGCCAAACAGCACTGTAGGAGAATGTCCTCCCAATAGAGACTTGCTCAGCTGCTAAGACCACTGGAGAAAGCAACAAAGGGGAATCCCATCCCAGCAGCATAAAGTTGCTTCCTTCATCTCCCCCAGAAAATTAAAAAAGCAGGTCCTCTTCCAGGACAGTGAGCCTACTGTGTGCCTGAGTGTTTCCGAGTTTCCTACTTGATCTAAACCAGTTCTGTAAAAGCAAACTCAGTGATTGATTGGTTTTGTGAGCATAGCAGAAACACCCTGAGCCTTATCCTGCCTGTATCCTTGAGGTATAATGGTACCCCTCTCTCAGTTGCCTTTCTGATATTTACACACAGGCAGGAGATGTGTGGCCTGAGTTATCTCAGTGCAATCTTGTGGGGCAGTGTATTGCCACTAAGACCTTGGGGAAAAGAGAAGGGCAAAGGGAGAGTGGAGTCAGAGCATTACTGAAACAGTCACACTTAGCTCTTCTCTGCCATCTCTGTCACTTGCTTATACATAGCTGCTATGGGTAGGACCATGGTGCTTTCTAAAATGGCACCTGTGATGGGTTTAAATCTAGATGTGGGACATGAATATAAACAGTAAATGTGTTTTCATAAAAACAGTCCTACAAACAGGGCTTGCAGAAGACTATCTTGATTCAGAAGGCACTCTGGCACTTACGTAAATCTCAGTGGGGTTTAATGGTACTCTGAAGGATTTGCCCTACATCGTCACTACAAGTGATACTGTGAATGCACAGGACATACAAAAGACTGAATGTATTTCGCTTGTGAAAACCTTCTCATCTATCCTTGAGTTGCACCATTTTACATGAAGCAAACCTCTAAGGAGAACCTTATTTCAGGTCATTTTGTTGCCTACATTTACTTCTGGTTTACTGGTTTACTTTCACATCACTCCTCGTCCACCATATCCTGAAAAGCAAAAATCCAAGACGTAAATGAAAGTACACAAAGATCTGGGTCAGACTGAGTAATACATGCTAGAATTTAGATACAAAATTATGTATAGGATTTGAAAAAAATCTGACACATTTTCAGATCCTTAAATGCCAGGTGATATAAAGTATTCAGAGGAGAATTTCTTCCTGCATATGTGGAAATTTCTTTTTTATAAAGCCACTGTATAAAAACAACTTTTGATATAAATTAAACTGGAATTTAATTTGAAATGCTAGAAATGTAGCCAATTAAAAGGAATTAAATGTGTAGTCAGTGCATCTAACTTTTTCCTCTCTAACAAAATGTAATGGAATTTTTCCACTTAAAGATCACTTTATCACATTTAATTTTTTTGTCCTCCCTTAGACATGTATGCTGCACTATTAAAAGTAAATAAGTATCTGAGTTCACTGTCTACATAAGTTGAACCCTAAGAACCTGTTCAGGAATGACAAATATATTTTATTTCTGGAAGAATTGTCCATACCCCTTCATATCTATTCAAGGGGCAAAAAGCCACAGATATTGCAAGACTGAGAAAGAGAATGGAGAAAGAACTATATATACACTCATATATAGTCACAGTTTTTCATGTATCACTGAGAAGTATGATGGTGCTTATATAACGTGCTTGGGAAAGGCTCTTAGGAAGGGGAACAAAAGATTTCAGAATAGCTGTACTTCAGTTACCTGGTAAGCAAAGCATTGGCCTGGAATTCAAGATACTGTTGGGTGAGATTTGATGAGTCAGATCGCCCAGTGACTCACAGAATTAGGACTGTAAAACTGATCTACCAGGGGCAAGCGCTGCATACAGAAGAGCTATGATTGTCACTTCTGCTGGGGGAAAAATGTCCAATACCGCCCTTACTGAACTTAATGAAGAAAATACAGATGTCCTGATTCAAAACCCAAAATTAAGTCAGAATTCACAAATTAGAATGGATTTGGGATGAAGCTGAAGACCTACTTGTACATGCATCCAAAATACACACAGGTGTACTAGACTGGCTCAAAACCAGTTTTTACTCACTTTCAAAAAAAAATAAAATTAAGATCTCTAGAAATAATATCTACTAAAATTCCTTTTAGACTCCAATATAGAAAGCCTTCACAGTGAGAAACACAGTATCCTCATTACAGCACAGCAGAAAGTTTCTAACAATCTCCATTTGCTGCTCTCAGCCTGCTTGCAAAAGATGGCTACAGAGCAGCCATTACTTTAAATGTACGAATTTTTTAAAACCTATGTACAGATTTTCTTCAATTTTATTCTGTTTTTGATTTATTCTTTTCAGTTTAGCAGTGACATCAACAGAAAACTTTCTAATTGTAAGCAGAGAAGGAAAAGTTGTGGAATCACAATAACCAAGAGTATTTGAAGAATTTTTTAGATAAACACCTGCCATTAGCAACACAGGTAGAGTAGGAGGCATGATTTTTGTACATATACTTCTTATCTTCAGTTGGCATTGTCTCTGTTCCTTGATTAAACAAGCCTAGCTCATGTAGTCAAGAATGTCTGTGAAATACTAATTTTAAATCCTGCCATGCAAAATTTTCATGGAAACTGAACTAATACTATAATTTGAACAAATTATAGTGAGAAAATATCTCCCTTCTGGGGGGAAAAAAAAAATCACCAGATTAAAGCAAATTCCTCTTATTAAAGGCAATCAAACTAGCACCAGCAGCCTTGACTGGTATTAGATCAGACCAGAAATATCCATCACATGTTTATGTTCATGTGATGATTAGGAAAGCTGGAAATCAAATGTAGGTTTTTCATTCTTTATTGCATACCATAGAGGACTTGGCAAATGTTCACCCTTCAGTATCGACTAATCATTGCACACAGACTCCTAATAGCAATAAACCATTGGCTTGGCTAAGACAGAAGATGCCTTTGGATCAATATTACAGGAATAATTTTGGAGACTATCAGGCACTCACTGTGCCATAATCAGATACTCGTATACACAGGTAGATGTCCATACAATTGCAAGTTATTTAAATGTCTTTGTTTGCTCTGTTCCCTGCAATGCTTTCCCCTCATCCTTAGTATGTAGCAGATGAGGTTTGTTATTGTTTTCACAGCAAAGACCAGCGTGAAATGAAGTTATCAAAGTTTGAAGCCTCTGTTCATGAATGTTCATGCTCATATGAGTACATCCACTGTGACTGAGAAAAAATGAGACAGGCACCCACTTTATAAGTCTTCATTTTGTTCTTAAGTAACTAAACTGTTGAGACACATGTACATGTATGTGGTAGATGCCTCACTACTTTGGGATAATTAAATTTGAAAAGGTTTTAAAAATTCATGTGGTTACTTCATTTTTGTCTATATGCTCAACATATAGAGATTTTCAAAATTACAGAACAGCTGTTCTTGTCTTATGAAATGTTTGAAACAACTTCTAAAGATTAATTTAAAATATTCAGAGATAAACAGTTATTGAAAGGTGACTCTCTCTAAGCAAGAAAAATGCTGTTTTTTTCTGTAACTATTGTTAATAAAAAGAAGCTCTATTACAGAATCAATCTCTTCTTCCAAACTATTTGGATGCTATCAAATTCATGGGACAGCACTTTCCTTAGGCAGTTATTTAGGAAAAATATAATCGGCATTTGCAGGTTACTATCACCTGTATGAACAATATAGATGTGATTATTTTATAGAAATCATCTAAAGGTTTAGAAATTTTGTACCTAAAATGTAATCTTTTTATGTTAGTTTCTCTAGCTGTAAAAAACAAGCACTGTAGTACCATTTCTAAAAGTTCACTGCTTGGTTATACTGTGACATTTTTTTTTGAAATGATAAGTATTCTTTCTCAAACAAAAGTGAGATAGTATTTACTGTATGTGAATGGCAGAAGTAGCACCACCCACATACTACAGCGTTTATTATACAGTTCACTGCTATTAAGTCTAGTACAGCCTCTGCTTTGGAAGTAACTGTTGGCAGTATTTTTGATATATATTGTCTTTTCCTTCTTAACTTTTCCTACTGCACGCTAAAAGTACTATGAAAAATCCAAATCATGACTCTTTCTCTAGGTATTTTTTCTTGTTACAGTCAGCTTAAGTGAAATGTACAGTCCAACCATATTCGTCTGCAATTTTTATGTCCCTTTATAAAGTAAGATCATTTTTTCCAAGGCAGCAGTTACTGCCTACACCTTGCAAATACATAGCCTGATGATGAGAATGAAATACAGGCTCATCTCCCATAACATAAACGGTCCATTTCAGGAAGGATGACTTACTACCATGTTCTGCTACTGCTACAGCTCCTGCTGTTTTGTCCTGCTTTCTTCCTCCTTTTTCTCTTCTAGTCATAGCAGTAACATTTATGATGAGTATAAACAGACCATACTTGGCAACTGCAAGATCCAGATGCCTTGCTTGGGAATATATTTCCAATGTCTGCCTTTGACATTTGTTCCTTCATTAGCTACGCTTCTAGCAGCACTAACGGAGCAGAGAGGTCTATCTGGGGTGGCTGATAGGACTTCTCTCTTCCCCTGTTTCTCTATGACTCAGTCTTGATTCTCAGGATGAGACATTTCTCTCTCATATACCAGATAATAACTTCTGTCGATGATTGCCTCCAAAATGTAAGTGTAAATACTTTTCATCCCAATGAGCCTTAAGATGGAAACATGCTTAGTTTTTATTTTACCCCAAAGAATAATTACATTTTTGGATGTCTATTTCTTTATTCATCCTTGTAAAACTAAACAATATGCAGTAAATCACTGACTGATTCCTGTCTTATAAAGTATTATTGTTAATAGTAGCTGTGTCATTAGCAAATGTGATTCTTCAGGTTAAAGAACATCTGCTTTTGATCACTGCAGGTAAGTACAATAGCATCAAGGAGAAAAGGGAGAAAATGGTTAATCACAAGTAAGACCTCTTAATTGTAGAAACATTTAAGTAACGTGAGGAGTGCTGTTTTTGAATTTGTATCATGAGTTTAGTGGATCAAGTGTTAGCTTAGTCTGGGGCTTTGTGGAGCCCTAGCTGGTGCATGTAGCTTTCACCACAATGGCAAAGATAAATTTTAATGAAAGATCACAGAGATTTTAAACAATGAAGCAACAACATTCTTTTCAAAGCAACTTACATTCACTAGACAAAAAACCAATGATCTGGCATCTAATAGACTCCTGCAGGTAAACCAAAATTTTATAAATTCCAAACAGTCTTGGATGCACCAGTGGCACAAAGACAGTTTAAACTGCCTGATTGAATCAGAGAACATGTAAGTTCATCTAGAGTATGAATGAAACACTTGTTATCTTCTATCCAAGCAGCTGAAGAGCACAACATTAGCTCTTACCATAATGTACAATGAAAGAAAACAGTATCACGTCTACACTGAGCTACAGCACAGAGCTACTTGTTAAGCCAAAATTGAGAAAGGGACAGGTATGTTCTTCTGGCACTTTCCTTGACAACACAGTGAAGAACGCAAAGTACCATGTGTGTAGCCAACACCACCAGAAGGCCAGCGGCATCAGCGTGAAGTAAAAAGGACAAAATCTAGAAACCTTGTACTTCTTCGCATTCTTTCAGTTTGCCTTTCCTTAAGTGAAGACTTGCTGTCACATTGTCCAGTTTTACTGAGATGATTTTTTTCAAATATGATATAAAATACAGTGGCAATTCAGGGCTTTTCATACAGAGAACTAAAAAGATGAAATTAGGCACTAGAATAACTCCTGACAAATTGGTTCATTCAGTATTATGACCACGAAGACAGTATGTGTTAGATTATCCAATTAAAGGCTAATTTCAGGAAACACTGTGTCCCATAAGGACTAGAAGAACTGTGTCGGGGGAAGAAAGCCCAATAGTCCACCTGATGCAAAGGGAGGACCTGGAGCTGGCTGCTCTCCGAGACCCTTGCAGCGGAATGATCCAATCACTATCTGGTGTGAAACCTGCGCAGAAGAGTCAAGGCAGAACACTCTACCCAGAAAGCCAGCCAACTAGAGGGAATATTGCCTACAGGGTAAAGGAATTCTGGCGAGATGGAAAATTACTATGGGATGTTCAGATGAATGATCCAAAACAGGGAAAAGGAAGCATCATGATAGATTGGGAAGAAACAAATATGAGCAGATAGACAATGGGATAAAAGGGGCTTGTCACGTTCAGATGAGTTGCTGGTCAGTACGCTTCTCTGACTGAGCCCTGTACTTGATCACGACAGTCCAACCCTGCTCATTAAATCCTATTTCTATCCATTTTCTGTGTAGACTGCTCTCTACCATGAGTGGGTAGGATTGCATGCTAGCAAATGCCAAGCTGTCTAGCAGACAAGTAGGGTAAGAGGTTTGAGTACCATCACTTGGAGTGGAACAGTGAACTTCGGGGGCTTACAGGTGCAGGTGCCAGCAATGAGGGGGGAAATCAGGAGACCTGGGACTTGCTACAGGCTACACTGAGTGCTTAAGGACAGTAACCAGAGGGATTTCCATATAGAGGAGGAACAGGATCAAACCTCCTGCAGTGTTCATGTTCATGTGAGTGCTGGATGCAGGTCCTAGTAAAGGCATTGTGTTCCGCTTGTGTTGATCTGTGTGGCAGCCACGTTCTGTATGAGTGTGTGCCCACATGCATATGTGTCTTTTGGGAATACATGCACAGTATGGCAATAGGTTGGACCTGGGAACATGTAACCAGCCTGCCATCCACAGGTTGGGATAGGAGGAATCATCCCCATATGGCCACCTATAACACTAAGGATTATTCATCATTGATGAATGAAGAGAACTGAGGGACCTCAATGATGCTGTACATGTCACCATTGCATTTATATTTTCATCTTTTTTTTTTCCCTTTAGTCAAATATGACTAAAGCTTATCTGCTGTGTTCTGTAACCCTGTCAAGATATTCCGCAAATGTCAAACTGAGCCACTGCAGGTTGAGCCGTTTTCTTTCTGAAAGAGTAATGCAAATATGTGATGTCCCACATGGACCATTTCTCCATGGTTTACATGGATAGATGTTGTCAAAACAGTGTGATCTATGTCAATAAGATCAGGGCACCGGGCACTGCTGGAATCAAGTGAATATTTGAATGCCAGATCAAAACACATCAAAAGCAAAATAAGCTTTGCAATGCAGTTGAAGCAACACAACAAAATGAAAAGCACTAAGGAGCGTTTTATTCAGATTATATAGCAGTGACATGAGTTCCAGAGTTTGTGGCACCTCTGAACTAGAAGATCATCATCCCTAATGCTCTCCCACAGATACGCATAACAGAATCATATCACTTTTTTATGGTTTGTAATTAGAAATTGATTATAAGACTGGATGGGGAAGGTAGACAGTTAAATACTTCCAAAGTTAATGGTTCCTCAAAGTTTGGAAATGGTTCAGCCTACTCAGCCTTCCCTCTGTTTCAACTGTTCATATACAGTAACAAAGACAATACCTCACAGTGTTAGGAAACTGACATCATTCTTTGGCATATGTGAGGTTTTCAGACATGAAAAAAATCAGAATGGCTTTAACCCATGGCTGGGTTATGCTCCTGTAAATGCCAACTGAGTGGGAACTTGACTGTAAATGCATCTCAACAGTACTATAATATAAATTCCAAATTTTCCAGGTAGATGATTACTCCTTTCCCTTCAATGGGAAAACTGGAAAAACAAATGGTCAACTTTTTGTTAAAGTATCTTTGATTTATTTTCCTTGGATGTCACTGAAATTCTACACTTAAAAGTCTGAAGAAAAAGAGGGCTTGTAACTTTGTGATACGTGTAATTACAGTGCAAAAGACAGAAAAGAACGATGGATTCTGAATTGCTCAGTGGGTACTCTCCCTGCTCTTATTTTCAGTATTGAATGACTCAGTAAACTCCTATTCTCTTAAATTCCACAGTCCCACAGCATGACTGAGATATGTTTTTAACCAACTCAAAATAACAAGTTCAGCTGGGCAGAGAATCATTAGAGTGCAAAACCAGTGAAAGTTCAAGTGAACAATGAAAGTCCTTGTACGATTTGCATTAGATCCATATGCTACAGTGAGTAATAAGTAGAATTTTAACATATGTACAGGAATTAAAAGGACTGATTACTACAATTAGCAAGCATTTCCACAAGATAATGAGAGCTGTTTGATCTTTATTTCAAATAGAAGAATAGCAGTTAGGCTCTCAGCATTGAAATAGATTTCTATAAACAAAATTGAAGATATTTTATAAATCCTCCTTTCTTGTCTAAGCCTAATGAGTCATGATCAGTTATATTCCCACATGTTTCAGCTACCTCTGCCAAGCTGGCTTCAGGAAAAAGGCAGTATTCTGTAACTTTTCTTTTACAACAAGGGACAAGGCAAAGAATTTGGAGTTATGGCTCCCAAAAGATAAGATGAATTTTTTCTAGTTCATATACCCACCATCTGACAAACAGAATTTGCTTCACTCGTACTAATGGAAACGTTTATGTGTCTTTAGTTTCAGAGTGGCACAAAGGATTTAATGCATTTCTAGACTCCTTATCTCAAAAAAGGAGCCAGTAGAACTAGAATACATTCAGAGAAGGGCAGCAGAATGGTTAAACTTACAGAAGATTTTCCAGAAGTGGAAGGACTAAGTTAGTTATAAATCTTTACTGTAAAAGAAAGACAGATGAAAGGTGTAATATAGGTCTGTGTAATTATGGGTGTCAAAAAGAGGGCAGACAGGGATTAGTTGTTCACTGGCCTTTCAGGTACGAGATCCAGAAACAATCCAATGAAGGCAGTAGAGTCAGGTTCAAGAAAAACAAGAGCTGGTAAGTCTTCACGCTGTAACTTGAGGAATTCATTGCCAAAGGACTGTCAGGATGCTAAAAGTATACATGGGTTACACAGAAGACTGGATGAGTTCAGGAAACAAAAACTTGCAGAGGATTACAAAACACAGAGAAACTGTATCTGGCAAAGAAAGACCGTGTGCTGAAAGTGGTTGGAATATGGGAGAGTACTGCAACAAATGATGGTATATGCTTCCTCTGTTACAGAACTCCTGTATAGGAATATGCTTTTTGTCACTGTCAGACACAAGCTAATAGGCTTAAAGAATTTAGATGGAGGCATTAAGGCTGTGACTGTATAAAGTTAGCTGAAAAACTTCCATTAACTTCAACACGGGTTATTTTCTTCTCTTCAGTTATTATCTTCCAGGTTTTAATTCACCACAGTTTATGAGTTCACTGTGTTAATTGGCACAAGTAATGAAATGTACATACCCTATACTTAAGAAATCAACACTTACTTCTATCTAAAGTAGCAACACTATTTTTACAGCACTTAGAAAAACACAAATTATCAAAACCAGTTGACACTTGAAATGGCAGCCTTTCACTTTCAATTGATTTTATTGGGGAAAAAAAAAAAAAGATTGTTTCCATTGCCCAGCTTCACCTGTCTGCTCACATAGAGTATATTCGTTTTAAGTGACCTGTTAAAACTCTTTCTTTACAACTCCTACTTGACTGCCAAGACTTGGTGTGGATCTTGGTCTGTGTTGCTTCTTATTCAACAGCTAGAGAATATTTTGAGAATTAAATACGATTAAGTGTTTTATATCACCCAAATACTTGAGTCATTTGATTCTCAAAAGCTGCCAGGACTGCTACAGCTCAGCAATTATATGCATGATACTACATAGTTGACTTCTGGTGTCACTCACATGAAGTTATTTAAAGCTCCAGTGGTATAATCATATTTTGTTTTCTTTCTGCTTTCCCAGGCAATTTTAAGCACATTCTCATGTACCTTTTAATTTCTTTCATGTGAAAACTCCAAGATGGTACACTGTAAAACGTTCCACCCTCTACTGCCAACACTCCAGTAAAACAGTTTGTCCCACTATTCATAGTGTCTTTCAATACTGACTTTTGCTAAAATACCAAAGTCATCACAACTACTCCACAGTTGAAGTAATATCACAGCTGAATTCAGTGGCAAAGCAAATTTTGAATTAGCTGGGTAGGGAATCACTCACAGTGCATGGATTAAATCTTTGCAGGGCTGGGGTTAAGGAAATGATTAATTAATTAATCTAACATTTCTGTTTAAATGTGCCAGATGTTATAGGTCAGGAACCAATGAACACATACATGTGTATAAGTACAACAGTACTGCTACAATACAAATGCAGTTCAATAGCTCTGGTTACTGTATATCCTAAAAACTACTACTTCTCAAATTACTACTACCCATTTCAGTCATCTACACTAGCAAATGGTAGCTTTTTGGCTCACTGTGATCTCGCTATACTGTACCACTCAATCTTTTAATCTTCTACTTCAAGCCATCTCTTCCCTCTTCAGCAAACCATGGCTTTATCTACTCTTAAAACCTCTCTGAAATCTCTTCAGTAATTTTCTATTCCCTGGTGTGCTTCCTCCTAATCTGTGTGTTTTATTTAAACAGTCTCTTAATCTTTTGGAATGGAACAGCTGTTAAACTTTCTTTTAAAGTGGCCTTAATTACTACTGCTTTCTGTTCTCGTCTCTAATCCATTTTACACCTGTAATCCTGTAACATCTTCTTTCCTCTTTTTGACACAGACATTTTGGTGATGTTCTCTTCTTGGTTTTAGCGTTACAGGGAACTTGGGTGTGCCTGTACCAATTTTAGTTCAGTCATGTTTCTGAACACTACTGAAACCCATAAAAGCAGAAGAGGAAAATGGGAGAGATTACACTTGCAGTTGTCACTATGTTTGGAAGTTAAGCCCTCTGATTAGGTACACATTCATTGTCATCAGACTAGGGATGTTAAGATTACTTAGGATGTCTCAATCAATAAAAACTTTCAGAGGTTGATTCAGACTCTAGTATACTTGAAGACAATCATTTGCCCCTGAAGAGAGCCATTCAGTTTCTTTGCACTGTCATTCAAGGTTTAGACAGCTGGAGAACAAATACCAATTCCCTCAGGTCTGTCTGTGTTCCAACACTTGGACAGACCTTGTGGGTTTTGTTTTTTTTTCTTTGTATGACACAGTAAAATAATTATCATAGACTCATAGAATCACAGAATGGTTTGGGTTGGAAGGGACCTTAAAGATCATCTAGTTCCAACGCCCCTGCCATGGGCAGGGACACCTTCCACTAGACCAGGTTGCTCAAAGCCTCATCCAGCCTGGCCTTGAACACTTCCAGGGATGGGGCATCCACAGCTTCTCTGGGCAACCGGTGCCAGTGCCTCACCACCCTCTCTGTGATGAACTTCTTCCTGATATCTAATCTAAACCGCCCCACTTTCAATTTAAATCTGTTACCCCTTGTCCTACCTCTACATGTCCTTTTGAAAAGACCCCCTGCAGCATTATGCAATTAGCAATTTTAATCATTATAGTGATTTAATCATTATAAGTGACCAGTTTGTGACTAACTCAAACACGGTTATCTAGAGAATTCAAAGGGACTAGCTGGCTTTGCCCCTTCCAGTTCCTTCACACTCAATCACCCTGTACAGCTACTTCACAGGTCCAGGCAAGAAAAGGGGCTGCTTGTTCAGTGTTTTGTAGACAAGTTAGTACAGGGATGATCAAGAGGTTTAAGACAAGAAGATGGCATATTGGTTATGTGTTTCCTGTTTATGTCAACAAAGGTGATTTATCAGCTACTTCAAGTAACTGCTTTTCTGAACCAATGAACAAGGACTGTCTTCACGTACATGTCACAGTGGGACTTAAACTGTCAGGCCAGGCTGATGCTTTCTAGATTGGCTTAGGTGGTATACACTGCTTACTCTAAAAACCCCTTTTTCATTGTGCCTGTATCCTCCTCCTCTGTTCTCTAACAGTTCCTGCACTGGAGTACAGGAGATCACAAAACGCAATCAGGTTCCAGGCTTCTGCTGCTGCAATGACTCTTTATGAAACAACCAGCAGGATCCTGAGGGATAAACTAAGTGTTCTGTTTTATCTCATGCCCACTGTGGTCTCTACACTCAGAAACAGGTTTCTGAGGAAGTTTTGAAGCAGCATAGCACAAGAGTATCCTGCCTCCTTTCAGGCGCTTTCGCTGACAGCTGCCATGTGCAGTCCATCTAAGGATCAAACAGTTAAAAATGTTATTGTTAGACTTACATGAATCTGATTAATAGACTGCTGTGTTTTTAAATGGATGAGTTATTATTTCTACATAAAAGTCTACCAAAAAAGTCCCTTCTGGATAATAAACAAAGTGAAAGATACTGGCTCAGCCCTAGCCAAGCTGTATTTGCTACTAAAGAAAAAAAATTCCTTAGCAGGAGCTGTGTCTAAGTTCACACAGTGTCACAGCCGTCAGCTGCATGCCCAGAAGTTGCTGGCTGTTAAGAAGACTCTACCTCCTGGGAGCCGCTAAACTCGTGAGGAAAGGAACTGACTCTGGATGGCTACAAATTTTCCATGTCCTGGTAGGTTGCCATTACAATTAAATTCACAGCTCTGACTTACTTGGGGTGGCAAAGAACACATACTTCGCCAAGAACTGGACTCAAACACTTAGCTTTTAAATCATATAAGCAAGTGCAGAGAGAGGTAAATATTCCCAGCTAACGAGATACAGATAATTCTGTGAGTACATACACAGGACAGACACTTCAATGGGCTGTATTCCTGACCTCTGGATACCTCTTCTCTTTCATTCACCAGAGCAAAAATTAACCTACAATGTGTCTCAGTCACATAGGGCATATAAAAATTGCTATATTTTTAAGTATACATATGTGTTCTTCTGTTACGTGTTCATATAAAGATACGTGTGTTATATGTATATATTCACAAAAATAGAAATATCTTTAAGCACATTTTGGTACAGAATACAACTTGGGCATCCATAAATCTGTAAATCTTTCGTATTATCAATGTAGACACTACTGTTTCCTTCAAAATTATCAAAATACAAACAAAATTATATAACTTTCATATAAAACCTGGTAGTGGAATATCCACATTGGAAATTAAATCTACTGCAGTGTTTTGGGCTATTACTCTGAGGAGTTATTGAGATGTCACAATACATTAAGCAAAGTTGAAGAAACTGAGCAAAATTTTGGTTATTCTTTCATAACACAACTGGATTCACAGTTGACATAAGTAGATAAAACGTTAAAACAAAACCATGTTACATTATGTTCAATTAAATAGGTACGATCTACTGGAAGTATGAATGACAGCTCAAACAAATAGAAATATAATAGTACACTAGAGTTCTGCTTTTAATAGAGACTTCCAAGGCTGATTTTTTTTTTGCTTTGATGTGCTATAATCTTGAAATGGCTATCAGTTTTCTGGCAATTCTATAAAAAACCTGTTCAGAATGGTTCCTGAATGTTTTACAAGCTATTAAAAACGAGTTTTGGTTTAAAAATTACATGTGTCATCACCTACTTAATTCTCATTCCTAAAGCAAATTTCCCAGCAACAGAAAGATGCAGGAATTCTTATCATCAGATGCAGTGAAATTTTAGTCCTTGTTAGCCATAGCAGTATACTTAAAGCAAAGATTCACTGCTTCCCTCCATGAAAAGACTCAATATATGAGTCTGTGAAGTACAACAGAAATAAAACTTAGACAGAGAATGGAGAAGTGATTGAGAGCAATCCCAACATTACACAGAGCAGATGCTAGTTGAAACCATGGCAATGATGGCAAATAGCTTAATGTTTTAGGCCTACATATTGTCCTAAAATGCTCAACAGCAGCAAGATTTTGGACTAGATAACCCACAACTTGTAATTGCATTGACTGTGTTGGAGTGGAGAAGGAGACACAATATATTTTTCATAAACTGCTAAATTATTGAGAAGAAACAAGAAGCTGCCAGAGCATTATAATTCTCTTGGAACCAAGGGGGCAAATTTTTCAAAATTACATCTTCCATCTGAACCAATGCATGTATGATTGATGAGAAAGCACAACTGTTTCATTCTGCATTTTGTAAAATTTCACATCAGGGTGCTAGAATTTCAAATTACTTTGACCGTTACCATAATTTTAAATTCACCTGTGATCTTCGTAGTTCTCTAAGCCCAAAGAGCTCACACAGTTGCAATTTAAAATCAATAACTATGCAAATAAATTGAAAAGCAGGTAACTTGTGGGATTTTAGGAAGCTTTACAATATGCAAAAGCTGCTGAAAGTGTTTTTGAATATGGCATCTTCGGCTATAAAATGGCTTGTTGAACAACAGCTATTCGTACAATAAAAGCACATAATAAAAGGAGTTTTCTCAGACAGCTGTGATAAAGGAATGTAAAAAAATCAAATAATGAGTTTCATATCCATGAACCAAAGTAATACTTCCAAAGGAGAATGCAAACATGTATAGTAGAAAAATCTTTAATATCATTCTATCACATGTGAAATTGCTAAAGTGATGCTGGATTCTCCATAAAAATTTGTATAGCATTAATAGTTTTCTTGTTAGCACAGAGAAAATGTTCACCTCAACTTTTAAATTATAGTCCTTAAACCTGGATTTGAGTAAATGTTACATACCGAGAAGACTGAATTCAATGCTTAACAAGAAGCACCCTGTGAAGCAATGCTTTCAGTAGAACACCCAAGACTCCTTTACATTTCAATACTTTCTTCAATTAAGGATAAATTACAAAATTAGTTACAGAATGTGCTGACCAGAAAGCTTTGCTGTTATCACATGTTGATTGGTTTAGGTAATTTCTATTGTAGGATTTGTTTTTCAGCACAATGTTTAAGAGTGTTAAAATAACAGTAAATAGGCAATTAGGCAAGAAAATACTAATGGAATAAGATGATTAAAGTGTCATTTTGCCCCAGTATACTTGTTACCAAACCACTATGTTTCCAGAAGGAAATCAAGCCTTGAAAGATGTCTATTATCTAACTGCCAATGGGAATATCATAGAGAATATGAGCATCACCTGGAGTACTGTGTCCAGTTCTGGGTTCCTCAGTTCAAGAAGGACAAGGAACTACTGGAGAGGGTCCAGCACAGGGCCACTAGGATGGTTAGGGACCTGGAGCACCTTCCATATGGGGAAAGGCTGAGAGAGCTGGGTCTGTTTAGCTTGGAGAAGAGGAGGCTGAGGGGGAATCTTATCAATGCTTATCAATATCTAAAGGGGGGTTGTCAGGAAGATTGGACCAAGGTCTTCTCAGTGGTGTCCAGTGACAGGACTGGGGGCAATGGCCATAAACTGGAAAACAGAAGGTTCAACCTGAACATGAGGAAACCCTTCTTCCCTGTGAGGTGACAGAGCACTGGAACAGGCTGCCCAGAGAGGTGGTGGAGTCTCCTTCCCTGGAGAATTCCCAAGGCCGCCTGGACTTGTTCCTGTGTGAGCTACTCTAGGGGATCCTGCTCTGGCAGGGGGGCTGGACTAGATGATCTCTAGATGTCCCTTCCAACCCCTCCCACTCTGTGAATCTGTGAATCTATGAGCTGACCTATTTTTATGTGCTAGTATCTCTCAACAGTCACGGTCTCCACTGTCCTTGATTTATGACTGCTTTGAAACTAAAACACCTACCGGTTTTGTCTATTTTTCTTCTGGAATGTCAACTTCTTCCTCTCCTCCTCAATGTCCCACTCATGCCTTTGCTACCTTGCCCAAAGTCAGCAAAACCTTGGTTTTAAGGGTACCCTGGTTGTATATCATCACTGAGGAAAATTATTAATCGGCAATTATTCTTCCTGAAAATAAGGACCCTGACATGTGGGCTTTGCGTAATGCAAGATACTGTGCTAATTTCCTCATTTCTTGGGTGTTACTAGCAGTGCCCTAAAGAAGTACAGAAGCTTTGAGGACTGACCAGCTAACGAGTCCCTTAAACATTTGTCATCACACAGACCTGCAGACCCACACACTGGTATTGCTGGCCTAAACCTCTCCTCAGGTTTATGTGATTGGCCCTTCCCCAGAGACTCTGGTGCTTCATTAACACTAAAGCAAAGTGCAATCCTCTTCAGTGCCACCAAGAGCTCATTTACAATTTCTGGACTTACACTGAGTGGGATATCCAGCCTTACAAGGGTGAATGCACAAGAGCACATCACAATGTGATGATTCATTCAAGGTGCTGTGCTGGGTTCAGTGAGGAAAGAGTTAACTCTCTTTACCGTGGCTGCTAGGAAGCTGTGTTGCTGGATGCAGAGAGCAGCACTGATAAGATCTTAAACGGTGCTGGGGAATGCCTGCACCAGACTCAAGGTCTTTCTCCACTTCTGATCCTGCAGCTGCTTTCCCAGCTCTCGCTGTCTCGCTACAGGCAGTGCTGGGACACACAGTTCAGGCACCTGACCCCAACTGACCAAGGGAGTATTTCATGCCATAGTACATCATGCTCGGGGCAGAGGCGAGGAGGGGGTCCGGGAGCCA